>NC_136257.1:31682500-31847500 GCF_053564925.1 Oryzias latipes | reverse complement strand
ATCCATCCACCCACCCATCCATCCATCCATCCATCCATCCACCCATCCGTCCATCCATCCATCCATCCATCCATCCATCCATCCATCCACCCATCCATCCATCCATCCATCCATCCACCCATCCATCCCTACCTGCCCCACTGGTTGCATTTAAGTGCAAAACAGCCAATATTTTCCATGGTCCCAACATTACCTATACCTCATTGCATGCAATTTATAAGTCTTAAATGTTGCCCCTTTTTCTAGACATGTTCCAGTGTTTTTAGCTCCATAATTGCTCATTTTTGTTACTTTGGTACTAATTAACTATCACTCGTTAGTACTGTTTGTATGACCACACTGCTGAGGAGAGGAGCTGCTATCTGTATTTTATTTTTTTGAACTTGAATGTCGATAAACATGTATTTTCCTCTCTCTGGATGCCTGCAGAGATGGCAGTTGCACGTGATCATCTTCATTGTGTTTACTTTTTACAGTTTCAAGGATGCTTCCTGTTCTGGATTTAAATCCTCATCCGGGCACAGGTGCTACTTCACATTGAAAAGACAAACACATATTTTCTGTGTTTTGTTTGTTATCTGTTTGTTATCTTAAAGATCAAATTGAGTTTCAAGAAAGAAAAAGCATTTTTTTATTTAATTCACAAAGTGGATCAATAAAAAAGAAAAGTCATTTTTAAGTTCTTGTTTAAGTGTTTTAGGGGCTTTTTCTCCCCAGTATAGCTTAGTCAGTTTGTTAGTTCATTTTAGTATTTTTCTATTGAACTCTTTGTATTCGTGATCCTTTTGATTTAATGTTTTACTTCGAAGCCCATCGAGACGACTGTTGTTGTGATTTTGGGCTATACAAATAAAATTGAATTGAATTGAATTGAATTGAATGAGATTGGAACAGTGCCATGTTCTCAGGCTTTGGTTGCCAGGTTATAAAATTGCATTTCTTCAGTTAAGACCTTATCAAAAATTTGAGGTTTTGCCTTCCACTAATGCTTGTTTGGTTGTTTCCATTGTCCAAAACAAATAATTATTCGTTTTTTTAAGTATACAATTACCTATTCTTGTGTCAAAGATGATCAAATGAGCCATTTTATTGAGACTGGAAATAAACAATGTAAAGAGTTAGAAAGCCATATTCAAGTCAGTGCTCTTATTTTGATAGTTCATTCATCCTTCCTCCACCTGGTTCCACGTAAACCTCACGGACTGCAGCCAACATTTACTCTCAGACCAGTATTATCAAAGGCCCGAGGGCTTTAGGGACCTGTAAGCTTTGGTACAAATACATTAAAAACAACAGTTTCATGGAGTTTGTCACTCAGGATTAATGGTATTCTGCAGAAAGGAAGGGTGGGAGCACATACTGGTATGAATTACCCTGACTGGCTGCTGTTTTTCAGCTGGACACCACTGACATGTGAATTCAAACAAAGGCCTGTATCTGAAGTCACAGAAGCGTCTTTAAAATGTTCAAATCAATTCAAAAAATGCCCATCTTCTTAAGACGAAATGCTGCAGGAATTTGGTCTTTGAAAAAGAAAAGAATGGGAAAATATTCATCTGACTGGGAATTTAGGAGCAGTGACGGCAGCAGGAGTTACATCTCAGTGCAGCTGCAGAAATGAGAGCAGGAAACACCTCCAGGTTAGCAAACATGTATGATTGAAAATGCACAATTTAATTAATTTTAATACAATTTTAGTATTAGTTTAGTATACATTTACCATAATTGTTTTTTTTTTAAGATTGTAATCTGTGCTTTATATATATATGTTGTTCTTAGTATATTTACATGTTTTTTGTACCTTTTATGAATGTTGGTTCTTTCTCTTTGTTTTTATGCTCTTGTCATTTGGATCTTGAGTTTGTAATAAATGATTCATTCATTCATGTATTAAGATTATTTAGCTACAACGATAAATCCTAAAGAATAAAGACTGAAAACATATGTTGTCTGGAGGGGTCGGTTAGAAACTGCGGCTGTTCTGAGACAATCATCGTAACAGTTGTAAAAAAAAATGGTCAAAATGGATATAATCACAATGTTACCTTAAAAATGTCCTTAGAGGACTTGCCAACCATTTTAGGGTTTTGGTTTTTGAGTTAGAAATATTGTATCAACAGTTTGTTTTACGACTGTGCTGGAAAATGGAAACTTTTAAGACTTAAAAATGGTTCACAAAATTTATCTTTATAAAAAAGCGAGCAGCTTTGTTTTAGCCATCATGATACAATGAGACAATACTTTAAGCTTGAACTGTAATTCTATGAAGACACACATGATGTGACCCAAAGTTATGTCTGAAACTCTGGACTCCTCTGAAGGAGACAGGAACAAAATCACAGCATCAGTGAAGATCAGTGACTGGAGGATCTGGAAAATGAAACAATCTAATTTATTGTCTTTTATAAATTATTAAAAATGTTTTTTTAATCATTTGTTTCTTTGTTTTTGCTTGTGTTTTTAGCAGCACATCAGATGCGAGAGAAATGACCAACCAACACAGTAGTTTAGTGTATGTCAGAGGTCACCGAAACAATAAGGGCCGTAGGACTTTAAAAAATAAAGTACTGACATTTGAAACTTAAATATACTGTGTAGATATACGTGAATATCTACAGAGTAGCACTCAGGTATTACATGTAAATAACATGTTGACTGTAAATGCTTCTTTTCCTTTACAACATTCATAAACAGCTTGTATATTTCATCTGTCACATCTATTATTTCATGGTTTAGTATTTGAAAAAGCAGTTTAAACCAAAGGAAAAGCCAATTAACCTTTAATTTTCTTAACAAACAAAAAATAGGGTACAACAGTTAAAAGAAGAAAGTGGAGCTGGACTCTTGTTCTTCCTCAATCCAGACCATAAAAAGCCGGTTGTAAATTTAAAAAAGCTAAAAATGTTTTGTTTTGTTAGCAGTTTGTATCATAGTAGAACCAGAAAATAATTTCCCCAGGACATAAAATGGATTATTTTTACGCTCCAGCTTTTATTTTTAAAGTGGCTAGTTCATTGCTGCTCCTTCTTAACTCGTGTAAATTCTCCCAAGATCTAACTGGAGTTTTCATCTGCCTTTTTATGCGGCATTTCAACCCGAAGTTTTGGGATTTTTAATAAAGTGAACACCTTTTTTTCCTAGTTTGGTTATGTGTAAGATTTAATCTGCATGAAGGCTGTAAAGAGTGATTACTAATCAGTACCAGAAATTGTTTTACTATAACCAATGCAACAACAAAAAAATTAATTATCTAATTTTATCATAACCATCAGCAGGTAATCCCAAAAAAAGATATATTCCTTCTCATTTTAATCATTTTAGGAAAAAGAAACATGTCCCATGTGACAGTACTCGCCATGTTCTGGGGCCTCATTTATAAAACTTTGCGTAGGATTTGCGTCAGAAGGAGGTAGTAAGTAATGCCCACACTGGAGTAAAAAAGAAATGGTCGGACATCATGGTCGAGGCAAAAAAAACGTCTAGCGCTCCATCGCCGGAGCACCAGATGCACCGGGTGACACGCGTGGTTCCTCCGAGTGCTCTTCTGTAACGCCGGGCCCAAAAGCCCGCAGAGGTCCAAAAGGACGGCTCGAGGAAGTCGGAACCGGCTCATAAGCCACTCGTCCTCGTTTGCCAGCAAGTTTTCTTGCTGTCTAAAGATGCGTTCACTCCGAATTCTTCCATTTGCCACATCTTCTAAGAGCGCAAGATCAGCCATTGTGCGTTATTACGCATTGTGATGGGGCATTTTATTTCCATCCATTTAATTACATCTGACAAGCTGCAGATGTCGGTAATAATCCACGTGGAAATGGGAAATTGATCAGCGCAAATGTAATTTCTTGTTGCTTTCTGAATGGTTGAGACATATGCCATTCATTGTTTTGTCAAAAATAAAAACAAACTAAAGGCTTATGCATGAATACCATAATTCCATAGCTTATGAAGAAATGTTTTATGAAAACAACTTTCCCCAGTGGACAATTAGTGCGTCTGTCCGTCCGCACGCCCGCACCTATATCTGCTCCGCCAGACGGACACACTGACGAGAATATCAGTTTTGTACATTATTTCGTTCTGTTAACTATATTATTTATGAGGATGAATTGCACAACATGCCAATATTGCAGAACATATTTCTCTTTTCTTTTTGCAAATAAGTGTTAATTTGAATTTCTGTTGTAATTTTCGTTTGATTTTTTTTTTGTTTGTTTCACTGCTGATCGATCAAACGGGTGTTGGTGTAGCTGTTAATTGTAAGACTTGCTTTGTGAAGTCTTCATGTTATTTCTGAGAGGCAGTATTGTCATTTTCACTTTCACGTGTTTCTTCCATCTGCCGACGGCGTCGCCGTTTCTCATTTCACCCGTTTTTGTGCGTACGCCTGGGTCAGAGCTTGCGTGAAGGACCACACATTTCCCCGTCAAGTTTGCTTTTTATAAGTCTCAACTATTGCGTAGAGAGTGGCGTACGCCTTCTTTTGTGCGTACGCAACGTTTATAAATGAGGCCCCAGATGAGCAGAAATCCTGGTCTTTAGTTGACAAACTTTATTTATAAAACGCATGAAAACAGGCCTGTTCTTCCAACTAATTTTCCTCCCTCTGCCTCAATTACTTGAACATTTGTTAACAAGTGAAGGAAGGTTAACAAACTTGTGACCTGCAGGATCACATGGAGAAATTGCTCTTTAAATCCATCACTAACCGTCAATAAAGGCTTTTATCAGATGATTGAAGAAACAGCTCCAATTTAGTGTAATCTTAAAAAAAGTCCATAAAAAGTCTTTTGATTCCAGTTCAGTCTTGTTTGCCATCAGATGAATGGATCTTATTGTTGTTTTTATTCATTTTTCTACTATTCAAGAGAAAACTCTCAGGATGATATTCATTTTTAATTAAAAAAAATATGTGAAAAATATTTTGTCATGACTAAAACTATGAAGCAAATGAAAGCAGCATTCAAAGAGCATTTATAAAGCCCATCAAAGTGCATTACTTAGGGATTTTAATGGATTTAAGGTCGGGGAGGTGGAGTGTTGTTTGCCACTGTTGCTTTTACAACAACGTTCTTTGTTTGCAGCCGTGTGGACTTGTTTCCATCTGCTCGTGTGTGGGTTTTCTCCAGGTGATCCGGCTTCCTCCCACCATCCCAAAGTCATGCAAACCTGCAGTTGAATGTGTAAACCTAAGCTGAGAGTCGGAACAAATGTAAACCAGCATTGATGGCAGCCATAACCTATACAAAAAAATATTTTTTTCATAAATAATTTGATATTCTGTAACAACCATTTAAAAAATAACAGTTTCTATTTTTTATGCAGCTATTCACCTATCCTGTTTTTTTAAAAGATGATAAATGAGGGAACAATGTACTTATGATACACTTTTCACATGCACCACATTGGTACGTTCCATTTTCAAGACATCCCTTTAGGCGTTTGTATGAGCCTCAAGGGAACGCCCCCCCGGTAATTTTTTTTAATAAAAGCACCTTAACACAATTAAAATGTAAACAAAAAGCTGTACATTGAAGAACATAATAAAAAATCTGTTTGAATATATTGTAATAAATAAGTGAAAAAAAAACCATAAAAACTTGAAGGTAAAAACATAAAACACACTTAAAATGTAAATAACCAAAAAAATCTCAAATACTTGGCTATAAAAATGAGTCTTGAGCCGAGTTTTGAAAAGCTTTAATTGTAGTTTTCTAAAAATTTGTCCATCACCTGTGACATTATTTTTTGTTTACTAAACTTTGTTTATTAGACAAAAAGTATATAAAAATAAAACTACATTTTTTCCAACTTGACTCCTGGATTGTCCTGCACCTTCACTGGAGTTCTTTTGTAATAAGATATCCAAGGGTGTGTTCAGAGTGGGGAAATCTTTTGACAATTAAGGAATTGGACCCTTTTTTCTGTTTGATTTCACAACATTTGTTGCTTTACATTTGTCCACGACTCATGGGTTTCTTCATTCCTACTATATTTACGTCAGAAGTTTTGGTCCAGTTGCTCTGCACCGAGGATGGATTCTATTCGGACTGAAGAATCTCAGAGCGAACCGAAGCTCAGTCCAATTGGAAACGAACTGAGACCACCTCCAAAGATGGGACAGAGAGCGGTTTCTGGTCCCGTACCGGGTCCACTTGGGTGTATTCAGACTGAAAATTTGTTCTACATTATCGGGGAAAACAAACTCTGGTTCACTTTAAAGGAACCAAGTATGTCAAGTCTCAGAAATACTCTTTTTTTGTGTTTTGGAACCAGTATATATTCTTCGGATGGGACAGAAAGAAGAACCGCAGCAAAGAGAAACAGCTAAGAGATTTGAAACAACATAGTTTACTTATAGCAATGACTTCAAAGTTACACTAGTTATTAACATTTATTTCTAAATGTTTCCAATATTTTATCTTTCAGTAATAATTTTCACTATCTCTCAGTTTTTAGCAGGAACATTTGTCACTCCAGGGCTTGTTTCAATTTTTTTTTTTAATAAAGACTTGTGGTTCCAGTTTGGTTTGTTATTTGGTTATTTTCCCGTATTTTTATAGACTTGGCAAGTGGAGATGTGTCATTTTCGACACTATTGAGAAATTTCCCTGCAGCAACAAATAAAAAGACTTTTCCAAAAACGTGATGCAGATTTGCATTT
Organism: Oryzias latipes; assembly: GCF_053564925.1. Lineage (NCBI taxonomy): Eukaryota > Metazoa > Chordata > Actinopteri > Beloniformes > Adrianichthyidae > Oryzias > Oryzias latipes. The sequence goes on along the minus strand of NC_136257.1, from coordinate 31,840,839 downwards.
GATGAAGCACGAGCAAATGGCTAAATGACACCAGTATCTTCCATGTCAGAGACATTGTGAACTCAAATTTCACAGCTTAAAGATCCGCTCCAAACAAAACGTTGCTTTTGGTGTTAGGGGTGGTTTCCTGGAAGACAGTGATGGAGCAGACACTTTTTTGATGTTTTGAAAGAAAGATGTCCATTTTTTAAAAAGTTCTTTTGTAATTCAGGATTTTTTGGGATTTGTCATTTTGTTTTTGATCTTTTTTTAAAGATTTTAAGATCTGGTCAGTGTGGTTTGGTGTTGTTTTGTCATTCTTACATTGTCCCGTTTTCCCACCAGCATAATCCTTCATGTGCTTGTTTTCTTTGTGTCCTCAGTGGTCCTCATTTAGATTTAGTCAGGGTGCTCTTTGGTTTGAGCCCTCTCATTCATTTCCAAGTTTCCAAGCATATTTTTGTTTATTTTGAAAGCGTTCCCAGTGGTTTTTTAATTATGATGATGCAGTTTTTAGCCAAAATCAAAATGTCATAGTTTTCTATGACATGGTTTCTGCAGAGCGGCAAAAGTTCATTAGAAATGTTTCTAATGAACTTTGGGCGGGACTGTTAGTGGGGAAGTAAGCCTCAACCTATTTCCCGTGATGCCTTTCTTTACATTCTCTCCGGCTAGCTTACAGCCCAGTACAACCCCAAGCTAACATAAGCGGTGCAACAAAAGCGGGGAGCAATATCGGAGCTATCCAGCCACATATTTTTGAGCCAGATGCCAGATCAGACAAGGAAAACCAAAGCATTGATTCAGAATGGAGCGGAGTGGGGAGACTTTGGCCCGCCCATTTGAGTTGCTGCACTATGCCCGAAGCTTTTTCAATCGGTTTTTATCTGCTCCTGATACATCAGGATTTAAATAAAAAAATACTCAGAAACACAGTTTTACGCTTAAAGTCTTTGAGATGTGTCCTAAGTCACTAGAAAAATGCTACTAGAACATAAAAACAAAACAAAAAACCTCGATTTTCATTAGCGAAGGTCTTCAAACTCTCAAGTTTTTGCTTATTGAACAAAAGCTAAAAGAAGCCTTAAATGCAGAAGAAACATTTTACCACCAGAAAGAAAGCACTTGAAAGCCTCCACTCCTGACCTTCTGCTTCTTCTCTTAATAAAAACAATCAGCCAAAATTAACCTTTTAAAAACACAATTTAAGCTTTTACATTGGAGAATTTTGTTCATTAAACATGTGCCCTTTAAACACAACTTTCAGAAATATGTTATTTATAAACGCATTCATGCTGCGTCAGCCTGTTTTTGTCATCCGTTAACTGCTGGAGCTTCCCACTGACCAACTCCAGGAACAGTGGAGTGGAAAAGGAAGGAAGAACTGCAAAAGCACAGGAAGCTCTGGGCACGACTAAAGGTAAAACGCCAACCTGTTCAGTCTAAAGTTATTTTAGGAAAAAGGAAACTACAACTGGCACAGCTCCCCACTCAACAGAGGAAAAGTAGGCATAATTAAATGTATGCTTTGAGAGCATTTCAGTGTATGAGCCAGTCAGCTGTCAGGAAGTGACAGACGCAGTGATGTTTCATTTGAACAAAGAGAGCGAGCTGCTTTCAGAGCCGCAGAAGAAGAAGCAATAACTTACATCATGAACTCATGTAATGATTCGCTCGCACACATTTTTTATTTTTGTCGAATCTGTCTTTACACATTATGCTGAGAGGAAAATGGGCTTTGAAGCACTCAGATTTATGTTTTGCTGAATGCATTGTCTTGTAAAGCACTTTTGGCAAAGTCTTTTACAAAAAACAAGATATTTTTAGGTTTATTTCAGACATTTACTACAATCAACTGTTTTTATTTTCTGCTTGATCATATACAGTTTACTCTTTTGGTCATAGATTTGAATTACCTAAATTATTTTGTATTTATTCCTCATCTAGAATATTTATTTTGCCATTCCTTTTATCGTAAATGACACTTCACTTTCAAAATTCCTTTTTGATCTCTTTGGTTATCAGAAATAAGCAGAGAAAACCAAACTGGGCCCTGCGATGGACTGGCGACCTGTCCAGGGTGCACCCCGCCTTTGCATGACGGTAGCTGGGTTAGGGCTCTGGCAGGCCGGGTCATGGTTCAGAAAATCGATGGGTGGATATACTCACCAGCTACTTTATTGGGTGAACTGCTAGTACTGGGTTGGACCCCCTTTTGCCTTCAGAACTGCTTTAATCCTTGGTGGCATAGATTCAACAGGGTACTGGAAACTTTCCTCAGAGAGTTTGGTCTATATTGACATGACAGCATCACGCAGTTACTGCAGATTTTTCGGCTGCACATCCATTATCCCAATCTCCTGTTCCACCACATAATTAATGATAATAATAATTGATACTTTATTTATCCCACAATGGGGAAATTCTTCTCCACATTTTGACCCATCCCCTGGAGGGAGCGGTGAGCTGCAGACTAGCCGCTGATCTCAACCCAAAGGTTCTCTATTGGGTTGAGATCTGGTGACTGTGGAGGCCGTTTGAGTCCAGTGAACTCACTGTCATGTTCAAGAAACCAGTCTGAGATGATTCATTTATGACATGGCGCCTTATCCTGTTGGAAGTAGTCATCAGAAGATGGTCCACTATAGTCTGAAAGGGATGGTCAGCAACAAGACTCAGATAGACTGTGGAGTTGGAACCATGCTTAGTTGGTACTAAGGGGCCCAAAGCGAACCAAGAAAATATCCCCCACACCATTACAGCCCCACAACCAGCTTGAACTGTTGATCCAAGGCAGGATGGATCCATGCTTTTACGTTGTTGACACCAAATTCTGACCCTACCATCTGAATGTGGCAGCAGAAGTGGAGACTCATCAGACCAGACCACGTTTTTCCAATCTTCCAATGTCTAGTTTTGGCGAGTCTATGTGAATTGTTTCTGGTTCTCAGCTGACAGAGATGGCCTCTTGTGTGGTCTTCTGCTGGTGTAGCCCATCTGGCCCAAGGTTGGATGTGTTGTGCATTCAGAGATGCAAGTTCCTGTTGCAGAAGAGTTCCTGTTCTTTGAGATCCTGTTGTCTTTCTATCAGTCGGAACCAGTCTGGCCATTCTCCTCTGACCTCTGGCATCCACAAGGCTTTTTTGCCCACAGGACTGCCGCTCATTTTTTTCTCTTTTTCTTTCTTTGTTGATGGTTGGGGGTGAAAATCCCAGAAGATCCGCAGTTTCTGAAATACTCAGACCAGCTAGTCTGGCACCAACAACCATGCTATGTTCAAAGTCACTTCAATCACCTTTCTTCCTCATTCTGATGCTCGATTTAACCTGCAGCAGATCGTCTGGACCATGTCTACATGCCTAAATGCATTGATTTGCTGCCATGTGATTATAAATTTGCGTTAACAAGCAGTTGGACAGGTGTCCCTAATGAAGTGGTCAGTGAATGTATAATCACCAAAATCTTGATACAAAGGAACAGCAGTTTCACTCAAACCAGTTAACAGTTACCGTGAATGGTAGACTTTGGCTGTTCTTGCTATTTTAAGACCAAAAAGTCTTTTCTTTTGTGGGTTTAAGATCCCCACAAAAGTGGAGACAAAACTGTGTGTGTTGAAGCTGTTTCCATGAACCTGCTCTTCATGTGCAAACATGTTTTTCAGGCAGAACTCTTTACCATCTGATTTGGTCTTCAGCTCTAGGATTTGTTGTTACAACATCCAGTAACTCTGAAGCAGTGTGCACGCTGTCAGCAAGATGGGATGACTAGTTAACATGGCAGCTTTCCAAGAACACAACTCAACAAATAGCGAAAGTGGCATCTCTCAGATCTTAATCTGGGATTAAGGCCAGCCCATCATGTGTCCTTCCAGTACGTATTTTTTCACAAAGACTCAAAAATTATTTACTTACATGTTAGTAGGAGGTTTCTTGTTTGATGGTTGGGGGCATGTGGAGGACCACATTTTCAGTTTACACAAGAAATTATCAGTTCACATAAAAACTGTCTGATCTCATCTGTTCAGTGGCTGCAGGGAAGACAATGTAACTGAATTGATCTGGACAAATCTACAGTGAATTTTTTAATCATTTTAAATGGGTAAATTATAAAGAATTAAGTGTTTCAGAGCAATGAATCAACCTTGACAAAAAAGGTGCTTCATTAACAATTTGACATAAATGACATCTAAATACTGGAAACAGTTTACTTAAACAAACCAAAATTACTACATTGGAAGTATATCTAGATAAAAAAATAAGGATATACTGTATAAAGGACACAGATGCATAAAAGAAATATCAGTAAGAAAATTCAAACGCAAACATTTAAAGTAACCAAGAAAATAATAGAAGTACCCAAAAGGGTGTGTGCTGAGGATAAAGAGGACTGTCAAGCAAGAATAGATCAGAAATGCAGCCAACAGGAAATGAAGAATACAGAAAGCACAAGAAATAACACTGAAAGGACTTCCGTTTGATACACAGTAAAGCTTGAAACGTTAAAAGATCCAACGTGAAAATAAGAATCAAAGACAATTTGTACTTCAGTTTGTTTACCTTGCCTATCTATCATTCCTGCAACATAACATGTAATTCTTTTTTGGGACCCTTATAGGGTTTGAAGAGTAAAAATGATAAAAGACCTGAAGACCCGTCATCAGAGGGCTCAACTCCTTTCTAAGACCAGGTCATCAAACACAAAAGTTACACAAACATTTATTCACCCAGTTACTTATTTGTTTGTTTGATGCATTGTTTGGTGAGCTGTAATTGTGCTATCACTTGTTTTCTCTTCTCCATGACACTTGAATTTCTCCCTGTGAGATAAATAAAGCTAATTTCAATTCAGTTCAAGTAAACTCTTAGACCACTTTTAATGAAAAAACGTGCACATATGCGCATTTTAGCCTTCCAAATTCAAATCCCTTGTGTTCACACGTCGCTACGTATGTTAAGTCCGTTTTCGGGCACCTTAGACATGTAGGGCCCTTGGTAGGGGGGGTGCTTGGACATCACTGCCAGCAAGCAGCGGATGTCCTCCTAGCACCCTACCCGCCAATTTTAACCGCACCTTAGACATTTAGGGCCCCTTGGTGGGGAGGGTGAGGGGACGTCACTGTGAGTAATCAGGAGATGTCCCCTTAGTGCCCTACCCGCCAATTTTAACCGCACCCCCCTTAGTACACACACCCCTCCCCCCTCAATATATACATCCCAACATAAATACACACACATGCACACACACACCCTTTCAAACACACATACACGCACACACATTTTGCAAGGAAGGTGGGACCTGGGTCCGTCTGTCCCCTGCCTCTTCCCTGGTGGGGGGTACGGGCCCCTTTGCAGCGGCGGCCGTGTCCCCGGGGTGCCGGCTTCCTGGGCCCGGCGGTGCTCTCTCCGCGCGGTGGGGGGGTTCACATTACATCTGAGCCGGGGGTGTCTGGTCCCTGGGGGGTGGGTTCTGGTCCTTGCTCCTGAGTGCTGGGCCCCGCCAAATTTCCAACTGTGGCCGAGCCTGGTCGGGCCATATTTACAACACCCCTTGTGGGCCCTCTTTTTTCCCCGGGGTTCCCCCCTCCTGGGCGGGGGCGGCGGGCCCCTGCCTCGCTCCTCCCTGGACCAACCGTGGGCCGGGCGGGTGGCTGCCTGGAGTGCGGAGCGGGTCTCCCTTGGGGGGTCCTGGCTCGTACCTGGGGTTGGGGCGGGGGGATGCCCGGAACTCCTGGGTGGTGGTGGGGTGCTCGTTTGGGGCTGTGGGCGTCCTTCTCCGGTGGGGCCCTGCGTTGGGTTCTCCCGGCGCGGCGGGGGGGCTGCTCTCCTGGTTGGGCTGGGGCGGCGCTCTCTTTCCCTCCGTGCGTCCCTGGCCTCTGGCTCTGGGGGCCTTGCGGCGGCCCTGCTGGCCCTGGCCTGGGTGGCGGGCTTGGTCGCCCGGGCGGCGGTTGTTCCCTGCCGGTTCCCGTGTGGCGTTGGGGGGATTCCGGCTGCCGCTGCTGCTGCGGTGGGGGTCTTGGGGTGGGGATGGCTGGGCACTCTCCCTCCTTCTTTTCACGTTCCACCATCCATTTTAGAAGAACATAAACACTCACCTGAGCACAGGTGTCAGCTCAACAGACTGAATGACTGAAATATTTCACACTAGTTGGTTTTAAGGCATAAGTATGCGTGTGAACACTATCTGTTTTGTGTACATGTCGACAGGTGTACATTTTTGCAGCTGGCAGGTGTGTTTATAACATTTGAGTGTGTGTGTGGACAGGCTCCGCCCCTTTTTTTTTTTTTCTTTTTTTTTCTACATTTGAACCTTACCATAATGATTAACAACCCGTAAACTTGTTGCTTTATGCTGCTTCATGGTCTTACCCCCCTTCCCCTCCTATTATCACCCCCTACCCCCCCTCTCTCTAACGTCCCTCTCTCTTCTTCCCCTCTTTCCTTTTCCGTCCGGTCCAACACCAAAGATTTTCAGACATGATTGAAATTAATAAAGTTTGGCCTCAATTACAAAAGGGGTTTATTCAGACATACCTTTGGTTTGTCTGAAGATTAATAACCCCTCTTGTTAAAGTAAAATATGTCCAACACAAGAGGCCCTCAGCTCTCATCTGTCTGCCCAGCTGTTGGACAGGACAAGTTAAAAAAAAAAAAAAAAAAAAAAAAAGTCCGTTTTCGGGCTCTACAAACAAAACATGCTGCCATTGGAGACGTGTTGAAAGTTAAGGTAGAACTTTGACCGATCACAGGGTTCTTAAACAGTCTTAATAGCATTACATTTATGAATGTAGAAATTATACCTTGAAAAGTCTTTAAAAAGTCTTGAATTTTGATATCTTAGCCTTAAATATTGCGCTGTTTGAAACATCTCCGTTTCACATTTCTTGTCGAAAATTTAATTTTCCAACCACAATTATTTTGATCAAATAATCTAAACAAAACTACGGTGGCCCTGAAGTGCAAAGCATTCAACAAATCACTCGATACAAAAACATTTTTAAGATCACAACAACAATTTAAAAAAAAAATTTTTTTAAAAAGCAGCATTACATTTTAGAAAACAAAACAAAATTTCAGAAACCAAAACTTGAAAAACAAAAATGACAAAAAAAAAACATTTCAGAAAACAAAATGAATTTCCAGAAAAAAAAGAAATATTAAAAAATGAAAACATTTCAGAAAAAAAAAAATTCCAGAAAAAAAATGAAATATTAAAAAATGAAAAACATTTCAGAAAAAAATTCCAGAAAAAAAGTGAAATATTAAAAAATGAAAAACATTTCAGAAAAAAAATGAAATATTAAAAAATGAAAAACATTTCAGAACACAGAATGAATTTCCAGAAAACAAAACGAAATCTTCAAAAATGAAAAACATTTCCAAACCGGAAGAGGCAGGTAATATGGGACAACGCTGATTGGATGATGATGTTTGTCAATCATTTGAACTGAAAAGTATTTTAAATGAAGCGATGACGGATTTTATCGTCCAAACAACAATGTACCATAATAATCCACGTATTTCCCATTTATATATCAAATAAAAAATGCAGCAAACTGTAAATGAACTTTAAAATTATTTTTTTAACATTTCGCCTGACACACGGTCACCCGGAAGTAGTTTGTGAGCACTTTTACCACGAACGCTGTGCGCTAATGTCTACGGCTGCGAGGTTCACGCTGTCAATCATCTTTAGGTAAGAATCAATTCTGTGATCTTTTCTTTTGTCAGTCACATGTCTCTAAGGATGTTAATTTTAGGATGTTAAAGTGCTGCTTTGAAAAGATAATTTCTTTTTATCTTGCGCATGCGCAAAAAGAACCCGATGGAGACGAACCGTCTTCACATGATAGCCGTGCCCGTTTTCGGTGACAACATGAGAGAAAAAGCTCCGAGCCAGCCTGATTCTGTGATTTATACAGTAATTACAGTAATTATACGGCACCAGTGTTGCTAAAAATCGACTTTAAGACTGAAATCAGTAAACAAGTTATTATGGGAAATAATATTTAAGTGCATTGTATATTTTTGAACCATGCATATACATATACACATATACTGAAACTTAAAAATGAACTTTAAAGTTTATAAAATACTTAATTGAATTAACATGTGATATTTCTGCAGGTGAAGTTTCTCAAAGCGAAGTTCCAGAAAGGTTTGTGCTGCAGAAGAACAGATGGCAGCTCTACATGGGAATTCAAAAAGACTAAAGTCATTCATATCATTGTGCAGTGTACAGGCAAGTCACCATGATTTATGTGAAATGTAATCAATAAATATTATTTAACCTTAATATCTAATTTTTTTTTTTAAATTGCAGGTCCTTTAAAAAAACGTCTTTAACCTGCTGCATAAGCCTGATTAGTTGTAAATGATGCAGTGGGGAGTGAAAGACGAAGCACAATTCCTGGCTTTAGCGTCGGGCTGATGATCTGGAAATCGCATCTATGAGGAACCGCATCAAACACTTGTTCAACTCCAAACAACTTAATGTTCCTTTAAGCAAAACTCCAGTTTAAAATGTTCATATTAGGCTTGCTTCATTTAGGAGTTTTTCCATGTTTACCATTTTAGGTTTTAAAGCTTTATTAACAAAGATGATGTTTGATTTTCAAAGCTGTTGTTTAGAAATGTTTTTTTGTCAATGAAAAAACTGAATGCTGATGTGAGGATTGTAATAATGGATATGAAAATAAACAAATTTGTTTCATAGCAATGCAGTATATTTATTGAAAACTTAACATGAATACGTTATTCAGTAACAGAAATAAAGAAACAGTTGTGGATTTTCCTTTATGGGCTTCTTCATGCAGTCAATCAAATGTTACGTTTACATTCAGCATTTAATCAGCGTACCTGTCAGTCACATTTATTAGAGGAAAAAATGCATCTGGGAAAGTCTGTTTGTGCTTAACAACTATATCAAAAAGAGTTATGTCAGGGAAGGTTTGTCCACATTGCTGCTCAGCATCACATCCAGAGGAAGATGCACAGGTAAGAGACGCCAGTTCCTGCTCGTACATGCTTGCAGCTTCCTCTGCACTGGACTCCAGCTCCATTGAAATCCCTGACAGAGATAAATTAATAAATTAAAAATCCCTGACAGAAAAACATCAGCTACTGTTCATCTTTCATTCAGGAAAAAGTTGAGTTCATCAAAATGAGGAGAAAATGGGTTAAACCAGAAATTCATTAGGGAGGGGTCAAAACACCAAACTCAGAATAAAATACATTATTTCCGTCTTATAAAAAATACATTCTAAAACAATTTGGTATTCCTCCTCTGCCTGAAAGACTAAAACGTTTTTTTTAAAGATTTCTTTTACACTACAGACTTTGCCACCTTTAGTTACACACCTGGACGTGTCTGATGATGTGCAAATCCAGTCATTTACTGTCATGTTTCTGTGCACTGACACACTCTAAAGTCACAGATCTTAATAGTGTGAATAAGAAGCATTCATAAATGTTATTCTGAGACACAAACTGCTGCAGTTTACCTGACAGCTTTGCTGATTTATGCTGCTGGTACACCTGTCTGAGAATCCTGCCCACGTGACCCCTTCTCCAGCTGATGAGGTAACCTGTCATTAACGTATGACTGAAGGATCTTGGATCTGTCTGTAAACACCCACCTAGAAATCACGTTTAACGCTACATTTATTAGATCAAACAAATGTGCCTCCATACCTTATCAGTGGATGGCGGGACTGCATTTCCTGATGTGCTCCGTCTTTAACACCCGTTTCTTCGCAGCTGCTGCTTCAGACAGAATCCTCTCACGACATTTCGAAACATTTGTAAACCTGGTTGGTGTTGATATTTCTGCGTGCGTTCCGTCATCACATCCACTAAATATTCAAAGATTAACGTTTATGTTAACGTTTTACCGTCCCTTTCTTTGTTTACCTGCAGAACGGACGTCATCTACACAAACTACTTCTGGGTGACCGTTCTGCTTCAGACGAAATATTCAAAAAATAATTTAAACCTTCATTATCTGTTTGCTGCATTTTTGATTTAATATGTAAATGGGAAATACGTGGATTATTATAGTACATTGTTGTTTGGACGATAAAATCCGTCATCGCTTCATTTAAAATACTTTTCAGTTCAAATGATTGACAAACATCATCATCCAATCAGCGTTGTCCCATAGTACCTGCTTCTTCCGGTTTGGAAATGTTTTTCATTTTTGAAGATTTCGTTTTGTTTTCTGGAAATTAATTCTGTGTTCTGAAATGATTTTCTTTTTTTAATATTTCATTTTTTTTCTGAAATGTTTTTCATTTTTTAATATTTCATTTTGTTTTTCTGAAATGTTTTCATTTTTTTTATTTCATTTTGTTTTCTGGAAATTCATTCTGTGTTCTGAAATGATTTTCTTTTTTTAATATTTCATTTTTTTTCTGAAATGTTTTTCATTTTTTAATATTTCATTTTGTTTTTCTGAAATGTTTTCATTTTTTTTTATTTCATTTTGTTTTCTGGAAATTAATTTTTTTTCTGAAATGTTTTCACTTTGTAATATTTCTTTTTTTTTCTGGAAATTAATTTTGTTTTCTGAAATCTTTTTTTCTTTTTTTTCTTTTTTATGTTTTGGTTTCTGAAATTTTGTTTTGTTTTCTAAAATGTAATACGCTTTTTAAATTGTTGCTGTGATCTTAAAAATGTTTTTGTATCGAGTGATTTGTTGAATAGTTTGCACTTCAGGGCCACCGTACAAAACAGCCGCAGAACCAATTGTTATGTACCAATACGCTGAATGCCTGCCACCGGCTAAAAAAAAGGAAAAAGAGTTGCTAAAGCATCATGACACAGACCACAAACAACAAGATATGAAGCTGCAGTTTTGATCATAAACTGGGAATAAATGAATGAAATGGGAAATAACAAATAAAATGTGAGATAGGCTGAGAAATTGGTCTGAAATTTTTTGACACGCAAGGCCTTAAAAAGGTCTTAAAAAGTCTTAAGTTAAACTTGAAGAAACTTAAAGGAACCCTGCTATCAGGGACACGGATTTTTGATGTTGGGTAGCGTCCTTCTTCAAAACGCGAAGTGCCACCCATTTGAAAATTGGTTCTGAAGGAGGGATTAATGATTGCTGTTTGTGCCTGGAAGTCTTTTATACCATGGTCCGGGTGAATACTCGATTCTGATTGGCGGCTGGGTGTGAGTTAAAAAGTGATAACCGCACGCCCCAAAAAGAAGTTCCGGTCACCTAGCTTAACTCTTTTTTTATCACTTCTCCGGCTTCTTTAAAACAACCTTTTGCTTCATCATCTGGACAAAACAACTGGCAAGAGGAGAACTTTCTCTCTGAATTGATGCTTCATTTAACACATCGGGATGGTCAGCATATATATATCGCTTTATATTACCGAATCTTGACTGCAGCTGCGAATCTGCCGCACCATGTAACAAATAGTTGGAAAAAAAACAAGAATTAAGGACTAAAAACTGGTTAATTTTTGTTTCTTTTGTAAGTGAACAGCGGGTTAGTGGCCTTCGAAGTGTGCATTATCACTTTTTTAACGTTAAGGCTTCCACGGTGTGCGTTAAAAAGTGATAATGCACGCTTCGTCTGCCATTAACCCTCACTTATATATTGGATCAGAGTAAAAGAAAAGATCTAAGGCCAGATTCACGGGATTCGCACCACTTTGACATTGTACACCAAGCCTCTTCCAACTATGATTACGTGCGCTAGTAACGGGTAGCGACAGTCCACTGTGAACATCTTGTTCGAAAAGGGCTCGAGTCATTAAATCTCATTTAGACAACATAACCATCGGCATTTTCGTTTGACACCCTCACAGTGATCCATAAAGTTTTTAAGTTCAGCCTCACATATCTGAACTGCTGGTTGCTCAAAGTTTACTGTGAGGATTCAGGACTGCTATGAAAGGCAACTTACTTCTTTAGACCCAAAAGACTTTATGAGAAAATTATTTTCTAGGGAGCATCTTTAACATGTTGCACCAGCTTGCATCACACCTTGAGTGACAATAGACTTCTAAAACACTCTTGACAGATTCAATTTAATTCAAGAAGTCTCCCATCTAAAATAGACAATGCAGCACAGCAAATATTTCAAAGGGATTGTTTGATTCCCAAAGCACTTTGGTGACATTTAGGACACATGGAAATGTAGAAAGTTAGAGTGAGGATCCAGGTTAGAAACCAAAAACTGGAACAGTTTTCTAATGAAGTCATCTTTTGTGAGAGTCACCAAATGTGCACCAGTCGTTGCACATTAATTTGATGCAACACTGCAGCAATAATCCTTCACTGACATTCATGCAGCTTTACTTTCCATCTCTAACATCACTCGCTCCCATGGATAAAGCCTATTTCAGTAACAGATGGCATCATGGGGCAGAAAGTGTTTTACAAAAAGATGACTCTCAGTCATGTCGCACACTCCTCGATGATTCCTCCCTTCTGACGAGATGCAGAAAATCAGGAAGAAGATCTTTTTTTTACAAACAAAAGTTAAAGGGTATAAAGTGTAAAGTAGGAGGGTCATCACCGAGAAAAAGAAAACAACATTTTTTTAAACTGGGACATTGGTCTGCAACCTTCAAGACATAAGATAATTAATTTCTCACTGAGAAGAACTCACTTGACCCTTTAGGAAAATAAGACACTGATTTGTATTTATGTTATTATTACTATTGTGGTTAAAAAAAAGTAGTTTTGCATAAATAAAACATAAAGAGAGATTTTTTTTTAAATATGAAATAGTAAATGGCTTTTGATAGAGGTTTACATTACTTCCTTTCAAATTAAAAGACACCGTGTACCACACAGGATCATCTCAATGCAGCATCTGTAGCAGTAGGTAGTGTTATGTCAGCAGGGTTTTAAAGAAAAACTGTTTATTTTAGTGTTGTTGATGCATCTCAGCTAGAAATTCATAAATCTAACCAACCAAAGTTAAATCAGAAACTAAGTGACCTTCTTCTTGTTTTATGGACCATATGGAATTCTTAAAATCCTTGAATTTTGTCTATTCATACACTTTGTCTTCTACTCGCCTTAATTATGCCTTAATTATGAATTCTGGTTGTCCTTATTGACCTCAAATTAATTTTCTGTGGAACACGGCGCTAAAATAAAACGACTATGATAGCCCCACGGCGGATAGATTGTTGGAGCATTATGGGTACTGTAGTCTGGAGCCTGGCGGAGTGATATGTACTGTGCTCCAACTTTTTGATGAATAAAGTTTGGCGTGTCTAGTCAGAAAAATGTTGCTCTTTAAAATTAAAAAACATTTTATCATTCTTCAACCAGAAAGCGATAAAGGAGGGGTCAAAGAGCCACATGTGGCCCCGGAGCCTCAGTTTGGAGACCCCCGACCCGGGAGAACCAGAATCACTAGAAACTTTGGTCTCATTAGCAAATTCTTGTCAGTCCATCATAAACTGAGTTACTTTGGACAACTTTTAATGTGTTCAGGTAACACAGGAAAATGCTGGCTGTTAAACATAATGAGATGTTTTTTTTTTTGCTTTATTCAATCATGCAGAAGTTCTAAATAATCATCACTTAAATTATTTCTACATTTTGCCTTCGTTTTTTTCTAAAGAACTGGCTCTGTGTTCAGGATTCCAGCATCATGTAAGTCATTTGTAAAGACTTCATTTAACTGCGAACGCCAATCCTCAGAAATGTTTACCAGATGTTTTGTCTTTTTTTACTTGCAAAGCTAAATTCTGTTGCCAGTATAAGTTTTAAGACGAAACATATTCCATTTCAATAGCATTTAAAAGATTATCCATATTGATGGTTTAATTTTCTTTTCCACTTTCCTTTTCAATATTTTTTTCCCTTTGTTTTACCTTATTTATGTTCTTGCAATCTTCTACCTTTTCGTATTTTTAAGGATTAAAACCAGAATTTCAGACCAGAATTTCCTGGGAGTTTGTGAGTAATTTAAAAAACAAATTCAATATTTTTCCAGATAAAATAATTCCTGTTTTAACAAAGGTGTATTCTTAATAAAGGTTGCTGCCACCACTTAATGGGAAATAAATCAAAGATGTTTATTGAAAAATGGAACATACTGCTGGGATTTTTCAGTGTCCTCTAGGTTTTTTATGAATTGTCATGGTTTGAATAAAAGTCACCCTAAAAATTGTCAGAGAATTTTTATTCATTATTGTTTATTTTAATGATTTATTGATATAAAATAAAAAACATAAATAACTGTACTGAATATTGATATGTGTTACTTTAACTTGTTAAACCCTCAGATCATTTCAGCTCTTATTCAGTCCGATTATATTGTTTGAGTGTTTTTTAATGACAAACTTTTTTGCTGTGTCTTAATGAAATGAACTTTTAGAACCCCAAATAATTACAAAAAACTAGTAGATGTAACTGGGATAGTGAGAGTACATAGTTTATGAGCTCCTCAAATGGCCTCATTTTTGCTTTGATGAATAGTTGTTCATTGTTTTTTCAGCAGCAAATATAGAAGTAAATCTGGGGTTAAATTAGTGTTTGCATCCATCTTGCTTTTCTAAACTCTCCATATGAATCTTCTGGGAGTTCATTACAGTTTGACAAATAAATGAGTGTATTAAAAATGTTCCTTTTATTTGTATTTTCCCACTGTGGTGACTCTTCCACTCGTTTGCTGCACCTCAGGAGCTGCTTTGGGAAAATTAGGAGCATTTTTGTCATCTTAACAGAGATAATTGTTTTCTCTGAGAGTGACTAAGAGCCTTGTGAGAGAGGAAAAGGAGGCTAATTTAGGCGGTACAGTGTGACGTAAGGACACATCACCTGTACGTTAAAAATGTGTGTAACTCACATCATTCGTACAAATACTTAATACACTTTCCAGATGTAAGACAATGGTACATTTCATTTATAGGATTTCCCTTTAGGTGGCCGTACGAGCAGCAAGACACACCTGTGCTTATGCTGTCAATTCAGCGCCTAATGTATTGCGCATCAAAACCGCAATACAAAATGCATAAATTGAGAACCGAAGCCCATAATTTGCAACCAAAAGATATAACCCAAAGCGCTGGTTGCAAATTGTGGGTTTTTGTTTCTCAATTTATGCATTTTGATTTGCGGATTTGGGGTTTTGATGCGCAATACGTTAGGCGCTGAATTGACACCACATGTGCTCCCCTGAAGACGCAGCCGCTCCTCTCTACAACCCTCCATGGATCCACACAACCCAAAAACCAGCAGTTCCCATATGGCTCAACCCCCCCTTACAGGTCCAAGTGAAAGCAAAAGCAAGCCCTACCTGGCTCTGCTGCGGTCAGGAGTTCCTTCATCCACCTGAACAGTGCGGGTCAGAAACCGTAGTTCATGCCGGCACCAGGGAACAGTTGTTCTAAAGTACCAAAAGTTTCCTAAAGAGAAAGCTGATCTGTTTCAGCTGAAGACTCCCATTCATTCCTCTCCCAATTTATGTTTTGTCTTCTGCTGCTGTCACATGGCTGTCCATCATGCAGAGCTTTGGAGCTGCTCATCCCTGTCGTAATGACATCCTCAGGGACCCAGTCGCTGTCTGCTGTGCTCGGTGAATGGCTTCCACCTTCGTGTGAAGCAGAGTGTGGTGAGCGTCCTCTTGTTAGGTCTGATTGCAGACTGCATGGAAACCTTCCCAGTAAAAGAAAAGGACAGAGCGGCCCTTTCACTCTGAATCATCTGAGTGCTCTTCGTGGTGAAAAGAGAACGGAATGTCTCACTGACAGAAACTTTCTGATAAATTTTGATTTTAGTCCTTTCAGTATGAGTTTTTAGGACAGGAGATGAAACGTCTTTGCTCTTTCAATACTGCAGTCAAACTTATAGAATACATTTTTGTAAAATTAGAAAATTAATCAAAGCGAGGAAGGTTTGTGTAAAATACAAAAATAAAAAATAAAAGAATATTTAAGTACTTTGGACAATAGTAATAAAGCAAGAGAAACAAATCTATGGAGATCAGGATTGGAATTTTTTTAGGAAGGGTTAAATTAAGACAAATATGTGAAAACAGTGGATTATTGAGTAAAAGAAGTTTTGTGCTCTACCTGTGTCTCATTGTCTCCCCTATACCAGCAGTGCTTCTTCTCAAGCCAGTGCCAGATTGTCTTTCTTTCATTGTGAGCAATCCAGCCCTTATTTCTCCAGAGTTCCTCGTGCTTTAGTTCCTGCTCTTATTCCTGTTTTTGGATGGCCTCCTGAACCTGAACCTTTGCCCTCATTTATATTGAAGACTCTGATTCTGCCACTCCCTGACTCCACCATTGTTTTTGCCTGAGCTGCACCTGAGGGATAAGACCAACACACTGGCACGGGACAAACGGAGACTATTTATGACATGAGGAAGGGAATCACAGGTGGAAACAATCAGGGAGGATTAGACAATCACACCTGTAGTGAAACACACCAGGGCAGGAGATAAGGAGAGGAGAGTTATGCTATGTCCGAATTCCCGCCCTAACCCCTAACTTCTGAAAAAACTACACAGTGCGGCACTATGTAGTGCCCTGGATTTTAAAAGCATTGGACACCACGCTCACTACTTTTCTTTTTTTTAAACGGTAGATATGACGTCATCGATTTCACAAAGTTAAAATATAATTAATATGAGCGTTTTGCGATGATTATTTATGAGTCCAGTGTCTTCTGAAGATAAAAACATTATTTTACATTTACAATTATTTAGTGAAAGAAACATCAGGGCACTAGCTGGGTGTCTTAGTGAAGTTTAAGGAAAAGTTGCAGCAACTTGTTTTGTGTGACTGTGGTGGTCTTGGATGTTCATTGATCCTCATTCTTTAAAGTTCCGTCTTTCTAAAAGTAGCAGCTGTGGAAAAAACAAACATCTGTTCGCTCTTTCGCTCCACTTCTCTGGCAATTAAAATCCAAAAAAATCATTTAAACCAATTAGAATCAAGTCCAGGCTGTCATGGAAGAAAAGTGGCGGCAGCGTCTGGCTATAAAGCCCCAAATCAACCATATTATGGTAATAATGTATATTTTGGGATAAGGTTGTCAAAGCTTCTGTCCTTGTGCTGTCAGTCTGTCAGGCTGGAAGATGACTTTTCGTGTCTCGGCGGCGTTGTCGGAGACGGCTGCTCCTCCGGACGTTCCTGTTTGTTTGAGTATTTGACACATTTCAGCGTGATGTTGAAATAGGAGAAGACTTCTAAGGATCGCTGAGGTTCTGCGTTTGTTTGACAAAGACAGCTGCGCGATAAACTCCCTTTATTCCCTGCTGTGAGGAGTAAAATAATAAAAGAGAATAACATTTATACTGATGTTGTGCTGCACTGAATCAAATGGAGCCCACGTCCTCTTGACTCAAGGTCAGCAATTAGTTCAAATTGAACATTGCATGTGAAAACCCCAAAACTCCCTTTTTTGGAGACATTAAATCAGATTGTGCCCCCACACCAGGGACTGGTTTCTATAATCAAACGCTGGGAGCTGTGATCCGGATGTTCCTTTTTTGTCCTTTGAACATAACAGGAGTCATGAATATGCAGACTGAGGAGGAGAAGAGGAGCCCCTCCAGGACTCATAAAGAGCGATATTAAGCTTCCTAATTAAAGGTGTACAAGACAGTGGTGAGACCAGCTCTGCTCTATGGGTTAGAGACGGTAGCAGTGAGACAGAGACAAGAGGCTGAGATGGAGGTAGCGGAGATGAAGATGTTGAGGTTCTCCTTAGGAGTGACCAGGTTAGACAGGATAAGGAACGAGTACATCAGAGGGACGGCTCATGTTGCCTGTGTTAGCGACAAAGTCAGAGAAGCCAGACTGAGATGGTTTGGACATGTTCAGAGGAGGGATAGTGGATATATTGGTAGAAGGATGTTGGAGATGGAGCTGCCTGGCAGGAGGGCAAGAGGACGGCCAAAGAGGAGATACATGGATGTCTTAACAGAGGACATGAAGTTGGCTAATGTTAGGGTAGAAGATGTCCATGATAGAGTGAGGTGGAAAAGGATGATTCGCTGTGGCGACCCCTGATGGGAAAAGCCGAAAGAGAAAGAAGATTAAGCTTCCTAATTAAACTGAAGTCTCCTTTTCTGAAGAGCGAACATGACTTTGGGGACATAACAGGCCTCTTTCGGATTCAGAACAATGTCCGGCACCGGCTCCTCCACCAGAACACTGCAGCAATCAATAAAGAGAAACTTCCTGAATGAGGAATATTCTCCATTATAAACAGCTACCATTTTGAAAAGGCCAGCTACGCTCCAATGATCTGATTTAAATGCATTGAATGGCGAATGACACCCCAGCTTACATCCAGCATAGGTAATATGGAAGTCTGGGAATGGCCTCAAGAAAAAAAGGCAAATGTAAACTGATTTAAATGAATTACACAAACATCCCAGTGCATAAAATAGGGACCATAATTCAAGTCAGGCGAAGTAAACGTTGTTCAGAGCGGAATATGGCGCTAATGTGGGCTTGTTTGTCTCTCACCTTGTGAGCCGTTTGCGCCGCCGCCAGGGAAACATCAAGTTAAATTATGGAAACCGTGCCATATTTGAAAAACAAAACCCTCTGCGTCGCACTTTTATTTCAGGCTCTGTGGTCACTTTTGTTCCCGACATCTGTAAAAAAGATGAGGCTCAGTTTCTGTCCCATTATGCACCACTTCTGGAATAACCTCTCAGCCGTTTCACAGCGTCTGACCGCGAACCCACAGACGGACGTTTTCTCACGTAGCAACTCATCAAAATGTAATATCAATTCATCAAAATCATAAAACAGAGTTGCTTTAAAGTAGTTTCTTCTGCAGGCGAAAAAATTCCTTCCAGAAAGCTACAAATACAGGAATGAATTATTTTCATAAAGATTGACCTGCTTCTAGTTTAGACGGCTGGAAACGTGCAGCGGTTTTATTGGTTTAATGGCTTTTAATTGATATTTGAAAAATGAAGTAATATTTAATCACATCGTATAGAATCGGAAATACATTTTTGTGAAAAAAGGGGAAAGGGGGGTGATGATCAGAAAAAAACTGTTGAAAAAGAAAACAGAGAGACAACAGCAAAATAAACATGTTCCCTCCAGGTTTTACATGAAATAAAATCAAACCTTTTATGCATATGTGACACAAACCTATGTCAAAACTGGACTGTGTGGCCACTCCCCCTTGGCGTTCCAAACAGGAAGTACCTGCTGGTTCCAAGAGGCCAAAATATCATAGACTTCAATTGAGAAATAAACAGCTGTTCCTCAGTCATTCTATTAGTCAGAATGTTCTTGATAATCCTTATTTTGTTTAATGTTTTTCCCTAGTTCAAGTTATAAACTGGCCAATCAGATGCCTCAATAAAAGTAGGCGGTGCCTTCAGATGTAGCCCGTTTGAAGGATTTGATTGACAGATTTTTGTTAGGCCTGTTTTCAAGTGGTCATGTGGAATTTCAAAAAGCTCACTTCGGATTGGCGAGAGTGGTTGCCATAGAAACATAGACTCAGACCAACTCGGAGTGATCACTTCTTACCAACAACATCTGGCTCCAAAATGTTGGCATTCGAAAAAATGCCAAATAAATGGACTTAATTTTGTTTGGGTAGAAAGTAAACCATTTTCTATGTGTGGCGTCACATTGGTCCAGCTGTCATGCAGTTAATGAATACTAAGTGATACACATAAGAAACGCTTTTTTAAACTTAACCCAGGAGAATCCATGAGGTCAAATTTGTACTTTTTTAAAAATGTATTCGATTTTTTTTCTAAAAAAAAATTAAATTAAAGAATTGTTCTTGAATTCTCCAGGGCAAAAAGCAAAATATAAATAAATAAACACACAAAAACTATTTTTGTAAAACACAGACGGTGCCCAAAAACCCCTTTGAGCCCCCACCCCCACAACATAATCATAGAAACACATCATCACATGAAAGATGTTTTTGAACAAACACAAATGTTAATCTTTTCTTCTTAAAATTGTGTAAATCTGTCAGTTTTGGACATTCTTCCAGCCTGGGGTTCTGCAGATACACATCAGGCTCAAACTAAGGACTGAAGGACAGACCGTCTAATTCTTGAGAAAGATGCTACTTTTTTTACATTCTCAAATGATTTATTTTGAATTATCTAAAAAAATGTAAGAGTAAAAAACCATGTTCCACCTCAAACAGGATGTTTATGAATTAATATACTCAATTATTTGTGTGAACGACGAGACGTAGGAGAGTGGGTCAGATTTCACAGCAGATGCAGTGAGAACCAACTCTCCTACCATCTCCTATCTGGATCACCTGCCAACATCATTTCACTCTGAAGAACGGCGTCAGAAATACCTCCTTTGTTAATTATATGGCTGGATGTTTATCTTGCTACAGTGAATCATTCTGGAAGCCTAATGCACATTAGAAAATTATAAACTCCCACCCAGAATTATTTCTTTGTGTGGAACCGGGTTTGCTGCTAATTAAAGACAGACTAATTACCCGAAGAAGTTATTTACCTGTAGGTTTCAGTGCTCCATCCTTTCACTCGGGGCCGCTTCATTAAAGCCGCTGTTTGTTCTGCCAACAGATATGAAAGCACAAATGTAATTACAGCAGTGTCAGTCAGAAACTTTTAACTTTCTTTTTACAACTTCATTTAATTTGTTGACCTATAAATCTGATCCAAGTTTTCCTGTTTTTGGAAATATACCTGTCACATTTCTCCACATATGGGTCCCAACCTAGTTATTTTCTTCATTATGACTGTATGAAGGCATAAAAAGGCACTTAAATTGGGTTTTTATTTCTAATTTATAGTATGAAAGTTTTTTTTGTTTGTTTGTTTGGTTTATTGGCAGGTGGGATTCATCGATGTCTGGGGGTGGGGGTGTCAAATTAGCCAGGACCGCCTCTGCTGTCAGTCCCAGGGGATCTTTGCACTCTCATTTTCTACCACTTTCCTATTTAGCTTCCTATTTTGACTTTGGGGTTTATGTATGTATGTATGTATGGATGGATGGATGGGCGGACGGATGGATGATTTAACCTTAAAAGAGCTAATAAAGTCAGTGAGTGAAATTTGCTGCTAATTTAGATAATTTCACGTCTATGCGTTAATTTAGTTCAGTGAATTGAATCCAACTGAATGACTGTCTGTGTTTTTCATCCAGTAACAGTTAGCAGCTGAGAACTCCGTGTAGCATCCTCAATGAAAAAGATATGGGATGAAAGTTGTAATTCTTTGCCCTCTCCAGGTTCTGCAGAGATCAGTTTTCTTACGACGTAATAACAGACTTTCATTTGGCATTCAGACTCCCTTTTAATGAAAATGGCAGCACTGGTGGAGGTGATGTGTGAGAGAGTTCTGTTGAATGCAGACTTTCAACCAGCGTCTCTAAATATCTACTTTGCATGCGGTACCACATCATCCCGCTCCGGCCTGCTCTTTGCTGTCAGCTCTGTGAATGCTGTTGTTGTTCCGGCTTGCTTCATGGCAAACATGCTGAACCTCTTCTGAGCTCAACACATCGATTTCTTGAGAATGTGACCCCAAAGCAGAGCTTTTTACGGAGGAAGCAATATTTTTCCTGAATGCTGGCCATCCGGGTTAATGTGATGCAGTGTCCTTTGCTCAGCCGGAACCGTCCCAGAAACTGCCTCCCATCAACAACTTCAGTGCGGTCCGTTCCTTCTGCAGAACCACGTCGGGTCAGGAGGCACATTGTTTTCACATTATCAGAATTTATAGGACAATTTAAGGATTTCTACATTACAGTAGTTTTTGTTTTTGTCAGACTTGTGTGATCACATTCGCATCAGGTTGTTATACAGAAAATTCTTGTCTTCAAACTCAAATAAATCAAATACATAAATTAATTTGATTAAGAATAAATGTTTAATGAACTAAAGCAGAGAAGGTGGTATGGCCTTTAAAGGCACAGAAGCATTTGAGTCTAATATAAAATCTAAAGTGATGATACAAAAATCTGATACCTGAAAACAAAGAATTTTCACATAAATCTGAGATTTTTCTAAAACATTCTTTTTTGTGTGGTATTAAGTTTATAAAAAATAAACAGTGTTGTAAAATCCATTACACAAAGTGTGGAGCTGATGTGTAGAAAAGCATGATGGGATCGGTCTGTGATGTTTCAGATGAACAGCAATGATTTTCTTAAAGCATCATTATGTTCTTTTCTGCTTTGTCGCTTTGACGTATAAACATTCTTCACATATTTTCATTTCCGCCATTCTATGGCCATTCTATGACCTCGTTTACGCCATTCTAAGGCGTAAATGTGGCGTATGCTCCTGCACGAAACTTAAATCCAATGAGCGTTTCTTGGCCATCTCTACCTGATTGCTACTTTGGGCTCGCAATACCACAGAGACACCCGGCGTCTGCACGACTGTGTGTGGGGCGGACGGGTGTTCTTATAGGAGCCCGGCCACTGTTAGTGACCGGCGTCTAAAATCAAAAGTACCTGTTAAACCCACCGTTTATCAGAGATCGGCGTCCATTACAGACCGGCCACTTTTGAAAGATATACAGTAGATTATTTTTCTTGTAAGACAAGAAAAATGTAAGAAGCAAATTTATTAAAATAAAGGTCTGTTTAATTTCTTAAGATTCCGTTTTTGCAAAACTGCACGGCAAAAACACAACATCTCATCGGGTATTTTTAGCGAGTTTCTAGTTTAAATTTCTTATTAGACTTGATAGAAGACAAAGTAATTTACTAATAACTTTTCATTAAGATGTAATGACTTTTTAAGACAATAAATCTTGATTATCTTGGGTCATTTGATCTTGAAAATGATTTATTTTAGGCAATACAGTGATCCCTTTCTATAACGCGGTTTACTTTTCACGGTTTCGCTACTTCACGGATTTGCATCGTGCATTGTGTTCTGCATTCTGATTGGCTAAAAAGTCACTCCGCTTCTTCTCTACCTGCGCGTCAATAACGTTGCAGTTTAATATGTACACGTACGTAAAACAGCTTCCCAAATTAACATTACGTACGTGCTGTCATGGTTTTGAGTTTGTTGTGTCTTGTTTTTCGTTTTAGTTCTTGTTCTGTCTTGTTTGGTTCTGTTTCCTGTTTTATTTTGAAAGGTTTCCTGTCTTGTCATGTTTCTTGAGTTTTACTTCCTTTGGTCCCCATCTGCCCTGATCGTGTTCACCTGTGTCCTGTCTGCCCTGTCTGTATATAAGTCTTGTCTCTGCCTTCCTCCTGTGCTGGTCCATTAGCCTTTGTCTCGGTGTTCACGGCTTCATGCCATGTTCCTTGTTTCATGCCACGCCACAGTGAGTTTTTGTTTTTGGTTTTGTCATCCTGCTCTGCAGCGCCTTTTGTTTTGTATTAAACCCTCTAGTCCCTGAACCGTCTGCCTCCGCCTCTGCATCTGGGTCCTACCGGCTCTCGAGCCACCCCCCACCGTGACACGTGCAAATTCTCTAGCAATTTGGAGTTTCTCTAAAACCCATAGAAAAAGAGCGACAACTGCCTATCACTATGTTCTTCTCCCGAACAAACACAGCTGCACCGCGGGCTTCAAAAGAAGAAAACACTGCAGAGCGGAGTCAGGATGCAGCGGCTCAGTCTGAAGATCAGTAAATACACCTGAGTCACTGTTTGTCCGACTGTACTTTGTATTTTTTTTCATAATCATTTTTAATTTTCTCTCGTTTAATCCTATTACTCGGGTTGTGGTGGGCGGGGCTAATCTCCGCAATTTGAAGCCTTCTGTACACATTGGTGATTAAAATTATTATTTGACAGTACAGTACAGAAGTTATTTGTTGAAAAAAACGTTTCTAAAGTACTTTGATTTGTGAAACAAATACTTGAGCCTGTAAAATGGTCTGTTCTTTCTTTTCAATGTATAATAGAGTATTTAATTGGATAATAATTGTAAAAAAAAAAAGGTTTCTACTTCACGGATTTTGCCTATCACGGGTTCTTTTTGGAACGTAACCCCCGCGAAAAACAAGGGTTTACTGTATCGCTATAGGAAATAGCTTTTTTTGATTCCTCATGAAATATTAGGAAGTTTATCTGTAAATGATGAGTTGTTAAGCTTTAAGACAGATTTGATTTGGGGGAAACTAGAAACACACTTGCTTTTCTAATTAATTTAAAAATTGGTCAAAGAAAACAGATTTTAAATCTTTGACACGTTTTTTTAAAGACTAATCTATCCTAAAATGTATAATTGTAGTCTCAAGAAGGTTCTGGTCTACAAAATAAGGATAGTTGGACTGTTGTAATGCTCCGTTTGAAGTGTACATACTTTTTCTGAGCAAAGCAGTTATTTTTAGACATAATATTTTCAATTAACCAGAGTAGTTTACATAAATTGGAGTGTGTATGTTTTCAAGCCTTACATTTGTCTCAAGAGCATGACCTCACAACTTATTTGACGGAGTCTTATCCCGACTAACTCTACAAGTTTTTGTTCACATTGTGTGAATCTTCCCTACAGCAAACTGAGAGCTGCTCCAGAGTTCTATGTGGAGCCTCTTCATTTCCAAAAGTATCACTGAAAAACTGCTAAGTAGTTAAAAAAGGAAACTGCTGAAATCCTGCAAGTGGGTGGTGGGATTGTTAAGGGGTTAACTGCCTGCCAGAGTAATGCATTTAAATGTCCCTGCAGTCAGTGGTGTCTCAGGTCTATATTAAAAAATGTGGAAATTGCTCCACTTTCCTCGGAGGCACGTGTTCAGACTTCATAATGAGGCTCCTCCAGTTAACTTCATGGTCAAAATTTAAAATGTAATGCGACAAAAACGTGACATGAATTAATGACAGATGTCCTCTCTGAGGTCACACATGATTAAAGCTGCATTTGGGTTCTTCTGTGTGTGCGCAGATAAAAAGACTGCAAACCCGAGCCAACGTGACGAGGCCCATTTGCTTTGGTTAAGTCCGCCTTTTGTACACAAGAATCCTCAGGTGTGCTTACATTTGCAGGGAACAAAATGGGACAAACTGTTCATTTTTGGGCTCCAAAAGGATAGGACAATAGTTATTTTTTTAGTTTATCTTTTCCCCAAAGGTTCGGGCCAGATTTTTATAAAGTAGAATAACTGTAAATCCTGCTGCTAATCCAACTTAATCCTGGAGAAAGTATGAACACTTTGCAACAACTTAAAAAAATAAATCATATTCTCAACTTCTTTATGACGATCTTACAAAGCTGTTTTACCATTTCACCCATTTCTTATTGCCAATGTTTACAAAGTGAGTCATAAACTTTAAAAATGACTCAAGCCCTGTTCCAGCCTGAACTGAATCAGACAACTGCTGTGCAAATGTGAGTGAAGGCAATTTACTCTCATTTAACCTGTAAAGAGAGAGCGGAATGATTGTAAGCAGAGCTTAAACTGAACTATTAATAAAGCAGCACATGTTTTCTAATGCTACCTAAAACTTTAGCAGCTGCTTTCAGGACCACAAACCCTGTCATCCATCCAGAAAACCTCTGAACTCTGAAACAAAACGTTTGTGTCCCAACTCAGCTCAACAAGTTACATTCACAGAAGTACACTACAGAGACACAGGCACACGGATCACCGTGTGAAAGCGGAATATACCATCGTCGTGCCCGTGGTAATTTATAAAGTCATTACCGTATTTTCTGGAGTATAAGTCAGACTTTTAAGAGAAAAGTCCAACATTTTTGAACAAACTGGCCAAGCCTTTTGTATTTGATTTGTATCGGAGTGGGACTTTGTTGTTTTTGTGGATCTTTGTGTGTGTCTGTCTGATTATTTGCAGGTGTGGTGCATGAAGGTGTGGCTCTTATTGGACCCAAACTGATGGAGGCAGCCTCCAAAAGCACCATGTGGACCTTGGTCATACAGTGCAGACTAAAAGTTTGGACACACCTTTTCATTCATTTGAATGAGAAGGTGTGTCCAAACTTTTGGTCTGTACTGTATACTCCAGAAAATACAGTTCTTACATTTAAATGTAAACTTGTGTGCTTCAGGTCACACCCACATGAAGAAATGTGTTTCTTCTCAGCGGGACAGTGGGACACGGATCCCCCTACCGGCAGAGGGATATCCAACTCTAAGTCACTTTGACACAACCTTAAAAAAACAAGTTTGGACATTACTAGAACTTCAAATGCCCCTACAATTGGACCAAAAGGGGAGGGAATGAATTTGGATTTGGCCACAACGACCTGTTGCCAGCTGTATACTTGTAGAAAAAACTGCATGAACATTTTCACTCTACGGGTTCACTGAACAGTCTACAACCTGCGTGTTCCATACGGGTTTGACCATTTTTCACCTGCAGAGGAGTTGGGGTTTTGGATGTTTGGAACATTTATCCTTCAAAGTGTTTATGAAGCATAATGATGACTTGACTTTTTGGCAAAGTGTGAGGAGCTGAGGTCAGGACTCTGAGCAGGTCTGTTGAGGGTTTTCTCCCTAAACTCATAAAGTCTTCTCTGTAGGACAGAAAGGATATGATGCCACATTTCCTGCTCATAAAATTCACACCTTCCTCAGAACATGTTTATCCAGCTTTTTAAGTCACATCAAGCCTGAAAGGAGAAAGTAGAATTAAAAGCGAAGTGTACTGAGAAATGTATCAGTGTCGGTAAGGCGACAGCACCGGACTCTTTGTGTAGCAAAGCTTTTATTTTTCAGTTTTGCACTTTGTTAGCTTTCACGTCTTTCTTTATTATTGTGCTGAATAGAGATAACTGCAGCTGAGCACAAGTGTTGTTTGTAATGATCCCTCTCGTGCTGTTGTACTAATGCAGCCTTTGGAAAATAGGTGTTCGTAGAGAGCCTTTTAGTTTTCTAGCACAATGTAATTTTAGGGTCATAAAACACTTAGCATTTATGTTTGGTTCAAAAGAACTTGTTTCATCTGAAAAATGGTGTCTCCTCAACATTAGCTGATGGAGATAAAAGAAATTGGGTGTTACTGATACAACTATTTGTATGTTTTTTATATAAAGCTGCTCAGTCTTTCATCCTTTTCTTTAGAAAGTTAATGGTTGTTTGTTTATATAACCACCAGTGCTTGTTTTTTTTTATTTCAGTTATAAAAATTGGTAAGAAAAGATTGAATAAATAGGTAAAGAACAATTGTTTCAGTTGTATAATCTGCCTAGATTATTATTACTGCTTTAATGTTCCCTTATTTGACAAAGATGTCAGTCTATGGTCTAATTTTCAATGCTAACGTGCAGCTAAAGTAGAAAATGAAATGATAATATCTGTTTATTATCTAAAACACATTTGGACAATGACTATCTCACACTATTTTAGGTTTGGCTTCTTTCTTTTATCACTCTGTGTTTCCTTTATCTTTTGATAATTTCCTTTATATTTTCTCTTACCTGATATTCTCCGTCTTCCTTGTTGCTTCATCCTAGAAGTTTTCCCCTAAATGCTCTCTGCTTTTGTCTTGCCCCCAAGCCTACGTCACAACTGCCCTTTTAGGTGGATATGGGCTGTCTGTCTGAGGGCGGAAAATGGGCAAATCTGTCCGGGGGACGCAGGTGGTCGGCACCAAAAATCAAGGTCGTAGACCGTTTGGTCAGCCCAGGCATGCTGTGGGCGAATGAGGGGGACTTTAAATTCTGACGGTGAGTCAGGGGAAACAAACTCTGGTTTACTTTGAGCAAATCAAATGTGTCCAGTCTGAATACACCCTCTTGCAGTTTGTCATTGCAAACTTTAAAGTCTCTAGGAACAGCTGACATGTTTTTGTGCACCTCCTGCTCAAACCATGTGCCGACCTCTGTTGCATTACACAGTCATACAATGTTGTGATCCATTCATGATATGAGAGTCTTCTACCAGGGTATTGTAATAAACTTAAAATTGGCCTATATTGCGCTGATCAAACAGTTTAATTATTTATCCAATCTCTGATCGGGATGCAATGTTGGATTTGGGTAAAGACTGTAAATACATGATGGGGCCTGATTTTTTCATCGTGTGATCAGATCGGGACATCCCTAGTAAAACCCCTTCCAAATAACTGTAAACTACCTTTAAGTGCAACTCACCATGCCCCCCAAGAGATGAATAAAATCCAGCAAAAAAATGTCCTCCAGTGTGACAACTGGAGGTCTTAAAATTAAGACGAAAAGCATCTCTTCTTGCGGCGACATTTGTCAGTTTGCTTTGTGTCTGCTTCAGCCAAAAGAGATTGATTCCTGTTGGTTGAAAAACTGCAGCTTGGCAGTAGGATCAGCACAGAGAATAAAATGAATCATCCCGCAAAAACCAAGTCATCATCTATGGAGGATTTCACCTACAGATGAAGAGGCATCGCCCAATGAGGGCTATAGAACTCACCTGAGCACCGGGGGCACAGCAGCAGTTGACAAATGGTTTGTGTGAACTCAGCAGTGGGTCACCTCTGGTGAAAATTCACAGAAGACCCCAGAGAGAGTGCATTGATCTTAAGAGAAAACCTGAAATCCCTGCAGCGCATCATTGAAGCCATCTCCCTGCTGCTCTGAGTTAACGATATACCTGCTCAGATGAGCGACAAATTTAAATCCCTCGATCAGAAAACACCGCTGACATAACAGCGGAGCTCCTCGATGACCTGCATGACAACGCAGGGACGATGGAATGAAGGTGCTCTCTGCCCCAGGGGGCATTCTGCGCTCATCTTCTTCATTTGCATTCGCGGTGAAGCTCATTTTACCAAGACCAAGGTCAAGGATTGTCTCGCTCATCTACCAGGTCCAAGTCTGATAAACACATCTGGTTCCCTGGTGATGAACCTGGAACCGCCGTCTGAGGAGAAATACAGATTCTGTTTGGGAACAGCCCATTTACACCATTAAATTACAGTTGTGGATGCCTGCAGAGCTCATATAAATACACATCCAGATGCTTTATTGTTCTGTTTTCTGTTTCTTTCTGATCGTCAGTTTATGCCGCACACCTGACAAGGACTGCACGGCGAAACAGAGCGATACTTCTAAAAGTTTTTTAAGTGTCAAAGAAACTTCCATTTGACCTTTGCACAAAGCTTTACAAGGCAGGGATTGTCAGGTAAGCTTTCTGTGGCATATAAATGGCACATTTAGAGTGAATTAACGTCTTGAGCTGTTTTTAATGTCACATTTGCTTCGCTGTGACCTTGCGTGAAACATTTCTTTCTCATCCCTCTTTGATGATAGACTGCAGCATTTTGTTTTATGAGGATTTCAAGCCCATCTCCTCCCCTCATATGTCATGCCATGGTAGCGATGTGACAACTCAATGTTTTTATCCCTCCCTCTTTTTTTCTGTTCGAATCAATACTGCTTCCAGTAAGAGCTGAACGCCACCTATTCCTTTCCTACCTAACCAGAACTGTTTCTGTATCCTGGACCTCAGACTTGTTTGAACCTGCTTGGGTTCATGAATGCAGCTGAAAATCTCAAAATGGTATTTAGCATTTTTCATCGCAGCTTCACTGCTCACATATGCCACCTACTTCAAAGTAAATGAGATGGTGATCCAAAGTGAAACAGCAACACAAGCACTGTGGAAGGCTGGGATGCATGGAGTTGTGATGCAATATGTTTTGCCATCTGGAATTGTTTGGAACAACGCTGTGAGTCTCACCGTTTCCAAGCAGTGAGTGAAAGCGGCTTTGTATTGCTAAACCTTCAGGCAAGCGCTGATGGAAATGAGACACACAAAAGCATCGGATGCTCATATTTCCATGATGCTCTTTCACTTTTAACTCCCAGACTGAAAGTTAATTTTAAAAAGTGATTAAAAAGCACAAACTTTCTGCCTTTTGTGAAAAAAAATTCCACTTAAATCACCTCTCTGTGTGGAAGCAAACTGGGGAAATAAGCTCCCCTTGTGTCTGAACCAGGCTGTTGTCTGCACACGACATTCTAAGACCAAAGTGTCTTCATCGATATCGGCGATTATTTGGTATTAAATCGATACCCAAATTCCCAGTATCCCCCGCCCCTAGTACCCAAAATGCTGATATCTAAGAAGGATAGACACTATTTTGTTGTTTGTGAAAAAGATATTATGTGTAGTTCTCCTTGAAGCCACTAGAATATGCAGTGAAGTTCAGTCTGTAAGTATTTCGGCAGAAATGTTCAGCCTCCAGTTATCAGGAGTTTGGCTTCTCATCACATGTTTCAAAGATGCTGATTGCTGCTGAAGCTAGGAGCAGGTTGCTTTTACTCAATTTTAGCACTGTAATTCAACATCACATTTAGGAAATGTTCTGTATTATTGGTGAATCCCTGCAACCAGAGCAGAAGGATTTGTCCGCGCTGGCAGTCGTGCTGCACTAATGGTCTTTATTTACTAGTCTTGATGTTTTCAGTAATAACTGGTTACCAAAGGCTGTGAGCCACTGGACTTGCTCAGTTTTAACTTGATCTCGGAGAAAAGTTCCTTCCTGAAAACGGATCTTTATAAAAGTTGTAGAAATGTTTGAGAATGAACAGATTTAAGCCACAGCCGATGCCTCAGAAGGTGACTTTTTCCTCCGAAGATTGTTTTTGAAGCTCTAAAGCTTCCTGGATAATAGTGAACGGGTTGTGGACACAGCTCGCAGGGCTAATCAGACGACATAATCAAAAAGTTTTACTTTGTACAGTTCCGCATCAGCATCATTGCTTGGCTGACATTCATTTAGCATCCACTGGATTGAATCAACAAGAAATTCTGAGCTAAGGTTGCAGCTCTGCTACCTACCACTAACAACATTTACTGCCATGAGGACTGAAGGACGTAATGGGCATCTGGCTTTAATTAAAAGCTCATTCCTGTTGGTCTCAAGGGCTTTTTACATTCTTCCCTGTAGGAGCTGAGGGGAAGAATGACTGTACAGTGAAAGGTCAGCCTGTCTGGGACGTCTGAATTTTGTCTGTGAAAAGCTTTGAGCCTTTGTTAAAGGAGCAGAATGCAGCTTTCTGTGGAGCGCAGCTATGGCTGGACATTTCTGGAGTTTTTGTGACACATTCTCAATTATATAAAAGAATGCTGCCTCACATTCCCGTCTGTACCGCGTTTATATGAAACTGGACAAAAAGATTGATTTCAAGCTGAAATAAAAGGTGTTTACAAAAAAAGACTAAATGGTATTCAGAACAAGACAAAGAGAAAACAAGGACTGTTGGTGCCATGAACCTTCAGAGATTGAACATTCAGACACTGGAGGTTGTTTTGGTTGCCCTATCGGTTGCATGCTCCGTTTCTTCGGTGTGCCATCAGACACGTCCATGGCGGTCAGCGACAGTCCTGTGAACCTTGATCTTCTGAACAGCCTGCGCAGCTGCAGTCACAGGAGTCTGCTTACAGACGCTCACGTTTTGGTCTTGAACATCCTTGTCAGGGATTGTCTTTTACATTTCCAGAGAAACTCTCCCTCTCTTTCTAAGGTCCTTGTTCAGTGTGGAACAAGTCACCAAACACCACAAAGACTAAAAGTCAGGCTGACTAATTACAGCTCTGCAGAAATCTGTGGTAATAATTAAATATAGAATAGAATAGAATAGAATAGAATAGAATAGAATAGAAAAGAAAAACTTTATTTATCCCACAAAGGGGAGATTTTTTGTCTTCAGCAGCAATATAAAAAAGACATCCACAATTTTACCCAATCATTCTGTTGAGCAACATTCAAAAAGCAAATGTCTAATTATCACATGGGTTAATTTATTACATTCTACTTTAATATTACTTTTGCCAGTCTCAAATTATTTCTATGACTATTCTAGGTTGTTCCTTCATTAATGAAGTAAAAAAAAATACTGTCCATGTTTGTAGTTTAAAGTATTTAAGCCTTCGTCACATGAACGCTTATGGGTTCTGCAGGTTTTTAGCCTTTGGTCCAGAGAGGGCCATAAAGAGGAGCAGCTGCATCTAAAGGTGTGTTTCGCAATTTGCTTGACGCTCGTACGTCATGTGGCCCGTACGCTCGTATGTCCATGTGATAGGTTTATTGTGAAGTACACACTGGGCATGTGATGCGTGTTCAAGAAGCGTACAGGGTACAAACTGTCGCTACCCGATACTAGCACATGTACAGACCGTTGGAAGAAGCTTGGTGTGAAATGCCAAAGTGGTGTAAATCTGGTGAATTTTGCTCCAGGCTTTTTATTTCACAGCAGTGCCTTTTGGATGTAGAGCCCAAAAATGGATTTAAGAACTTGTGTAGCAACACGTGAATGTGTGAATTTTGGAAACGCCTATTGGAAACGTCTATTAGGAGTATTAAGAGTGATCGCTTGAACACGCGTGAACCCAGCATAATCACGTAAGTTAAACACACTTAACGTTGCCACACTCTAGTCATTAGCAGTGTGCGAGTAGTGGCCCCTTGCTGACAGCAAGCGAGTGCTGCACCCGTGGGGTATCTATGGGATAATTAAGGGCCCATAGGGCGTCCACAGGATGTTCACACAAACAACGCTCTGATTGTCTCATTTCTAACAGTCAGGCTGCACACAGGGAGAACTCAATTATCACATAAACGGCACTGACGGGCTCCATGTGCAAAGCACAGGATATGCGAGGCTGAAAAAAAAGGAAATATCTGTACAACATG
The DNA here is from genome assembly GCF_053564925.1 of Oryzias latipes. NCBI lineage: Eukaryota > Metazoa > Chordata > Actinopteri > Beloniformes > Adrianichthyidae > Oryzias > Oryzias latipes. The sequence goes on along the minus strand of NC_136257.1, from coordinate 31,808,354 downwards.
CTTGCATCACACCCTTACATGTTGTACAGGTGTTCACTACGACCTGTCGCCCGCAGAATGCCCATAGACAAATGTGCGTGAACATTTTCACTCTTCAGGCTCATCACTCACTCAGCGGTCTACAACCATACAGGTGAACTGAATACAGGTTTGACCGTTTTTAACCTGCAGCCACCTTACAGATGGATACAAGCCGAGGCTTTACTGGGTCAAGCCTGAAACGTTATCACACCTTTGGTCGATTTGTTTTTCTCTCCATAATGCTTCATGTACATAGTCTTATTACCTTTTGTGTCTTTTCAAATCAAGAAGACGCTTGGTGATATTTCTAATCAAAGTCTGCTGGAGTTGGAATAACTTAATTGCAATTGTATATGTTTGTGTGACACTATGACAATAGTTCAGCATACTACAAACTGACAAACACAACCTGAATATGAACTGAAGACTGAACCCAAATGGGAATGTGAGCGTGAAGAGATTCCGCTTCAGTAAAACTGTCTTCTGGAGATCCGTCAGAGGTGCAGATGTCAGAGCGGCTCCACTTTTATCTCCATTTACTGCCACAATTGAAATAGAACAATAGTTATCAGTGATCCCGGCAGATCAAAAGGTGCACCAAGCTCTTGGAAGTTTCTTGCACATTCCCTGAAGTGTAACACCTTTGCTGTAGCTGTCTCATTCTGCTGCCAGAAGGGAAAAAGACATCTCTAATTAACACGTGAGAGCTGGATGCTGCCAGAAGACACTGATTGACTCGTGGCTTTAGGCTGCAGGCAGGAACTTTTCAAAGTGAGCTGCAGCGTGTCTGCAGGCAGCGACCACAATGCCACAAAAGCGTCTATGCTAATTATGCTTCTTAAGCAATCTCTAGGTTTGACTGGCCCCAATAGTTAAACAGGGATTAGACAGGAAAGCAGTACATGAGTCAGACGGTGCCACAGGAACTCTGATTTATGTGCATCCCATTACTCACTAACAAATCTGCCCATACGCTCCACATCATTTCCATTTTAATGACCAGAAATTTTAGAGCTAACTTTATGGAGGCACATGACAGATTAGCTTAACATTAGGATTTCTTATTTAATGCAACATGAAGAACAATATTGATGAGATTTGTTCCGAGTCAAAGTTAATCTCACATCGTCGTCACACTAAGAATGTCCCTGACTGACTGTAACTGCTCTTTTTTCTCATTATTCAAATTTCCAATAAAATAAAATCAACATATCTTATTATTTGTTGGTCCAGTTTTCTGAGAGAAATACTTTTTGTTCATGATTTTGATCACCTCCAATTGTTTTATCTTTACATTTGTTGGTGAATAGTCAACACTATGAAAAGTGCCCACGACCTGCAACCAGATGTTGAATAAAGTGGCTTCTGAGATTAGAAATGAATGATTTTGGGCCTCATCAGAGCAGAACAGGAAATGTCAAAGTAGGTGATCAATTGTGCTCTAGAACAGTTCTTACCAATTGGTAAGGTAGGGTAACTGATGCATAACCCTTGTGCTATCCTAGGTACTTTAACTTTGGGAGTTGGGTCATCTAGACCCACTCGACAGTACTCTGAACCTTTTTCTTCAATGATTTGTGATCTTTACTGGTGTCCATGGATTACATGAAATCTTTCCACCTTTATCCACCTTTGTCATGGTAGGGAGAACATGTCAATGTAAGGGTGGGGTCATCTAAGATAGCACAAGGGTTAAAATGGTTCCAGTCTCTTAACTGAGCTCAAACCAGTACTTCAGAAATGTAAAAATCCGCCTTTTTTTTTTTTTGTTTCCAAAAACATTTAAATGTGACAGCGTGACAGGGTGAAGGAGAGCACTTGAATGTTCCGAAGATGCTTCATTTCCTACCTCCTGACAGTCTGCACTGCATCTCCGTTTTCACACACTGATTTCACCGCTCATCACCACGACAACTGCCTTTTTTCGGAGCACTATGTGATCCATTAAGTTGCGTAATTTGAATATTTTACTGTACAATGCAAACAAGCTTTCAGTTACTACACGGGGCGGTCGTGGTGCAGCGGTAAGGTGGTTGACCCATGATCGTAAGGTTGCAGGTTCCATTCCCGCCTTGCGGCTGAGTCGAAGTGTCCTTGGGCAAGACACTGAATCCCACTTTGCCTCCGGTGGTAGGCGGGCACCTGTGTTTGGCAGCAGCGCGGCCACGTGTGTGCGACTGGGAGAATGGGTCGGTGATGGTAAAAGCGCTTTGTCCTTGTAGGTAGAAAAGCGCTATACAAGTATACGCCATTTACCATTTTACACCTTTGGCATCTTGACAGAAGCTCCACCAGCCCTTGCTGGGTAACCCATTTTTACATCAGCCCGTCCACAATTTTTGGAAGGGCAAAATGATTGGTTAGATTTTGACAGCAAAACTGAATAGAAATGAAGCACCGAAATCAATGCTTTTATACGGCACCGTGAGAACCGTATACATCAGTGCCAATGCTTGGTACCCAAAGTTTCAGGACCCATCCCTACACGAGCCAACCCAGCTACTGTTGGGCAACACCCTGAACAGGTTGCCAGTCTGTTGCAGGACACTTGTTATTGCTTCTAAACAAAAATCTGTTCAGCCATTTGTGCAGCAAAAATAAAGATATTTGTCAAAAGTCTTTGGTTTGCAGAAAAGCTCATGCTTACAGGTGTGGGTCCAGCAATTTACACCTGAAATGTATGTAATGAATATTAATAGCTAATGGCTTTGCCATTAATGTGACTTACTATTAATATGACTCAATGTCACTTACTGGAAGGTCATCTACTTTGTCCAGCTGCTTCATTTAGACATATGACGGCTGTTTCTCTGCATACAAACACAGGAATGGCTTTAAAGACGAGAGCTCAGTTAAAAAAACCACCAACTTTTTGAAGTTTGTTGATGAATAATTTCATTCATTGCCCTCAGAAATTAGAATTTTACCTTCTAAAAGCCAAAGTGGCATGAAACAACATTACCCGAAGTACTTTTTTTCTCTCGTATTAATTTTTTCCTCCGATCTGGCTCTGCCGTGTTCAGACCACATCAGCTGCAGAGGCTGTGGGACTGCAAACACAGAGGAAACATTCTCTCCTTGTTTTCACCTCCTCCAATCAGATAAAACTGCAACAGAACTGTTGGGTTTGTGAAGGTCGGCGAGAGCCACTGTGTGCATTTTAATGAGTGCGAGTCATTGCTAATTGAACTACAGTAATAAATATTGACTGTACCGAAATGACTCGCGCCAGTTTTGCACTTGGTCAAGTTCATTTTTCTCATCTATTTCCACTCGTTTGTCCACATTTCGCCGACTTATTACAGCTCTGTCTGGGGCTTCTCCTCCAACCATCCTTAATCTGCACAATGTCCATCCAGATCCTCGTGTTTGTTAACAGATTTTTAGACTTGAAAAAGTTCCCAAATCAAAATGGTTCTAACACTTTATCTTCTTGTTTCTTCAATCTCTACCTTTTTCATCCTGAAAAACAGATGAGAAGCAAAGTCATGAGGCTGTTTCAGTCTAAAACAACATTTCTGAAGATTCGAGACTCCAGAAAACCAAACTGAGATCCATGATCCACACTTTGAGAAAACCTGGGACAGTGGGGAAAATGTCCACACTGCAAAGACTGAATCTTAAGAAAGTGAAAGACCTTTGTTTCAATAAAAATAAATAACCCTTGTGCTATCTTAAATGACCCCACCCTTCCATTGAGGTGTTCTCCTCTACCATGACAAAGGTGGACAAAGGTGGAAAGATTTCATGTAATCCATGGACACCAGTGAAGATCACAAATCATTGAAGAAAAAAGGTTCAGAGCACTGTCTAGTAGGTCTAGATGACCAAACTCCCAACGTTAAAGTGCCTAGGATAGCACTCCAGCAGCGTAGCTGGAGTTACTTGACTGTGGCGTGGCTGGAGTACTTGAGGAGCGGAGTCTTTCAGGAAGTTCAGGTTTACAGCTTCTGCTCGAGGTGGTGGTTGACTCAGGTGACTATTCTTGGTATGAAGTTCCTGTAGCACAGCAAAACAAAATTAGCATGGGAGTAACAAGACAAGGGGCCAGACGTAGAGCTCAGGGGACTAGGCACCATCAGGGTTAACGAACTGGCGAAGAATGCTGGAGCTGGGTCTCCTTATGAAGAGCAGGTGGCTGATGAGGTGAGTAGTCACAGCTGGTGAGTCAGGAGCAGAGCAGAGCTGGGTGGGGGAGGAGCGCTGACAGAGGCACCATGACAAGTTTTGCATTAATGGGAAATCTAGGTCACATTTTAATGGTCTCTAGTGAACAAATAAAGTTTAAAGCAGCAGCAGATATTTTACAGAGGACGAAGATAAACTTTACACTCAAAAGTTAAAAGAAACTCAGGTAAAAAAAAAGAAAAAACACACAGGCCTTTAGCCTGTCTGTGAAAATGACATGACACCACCACCCTGAAGATCCTTTATAAACGTCTAAAGTGAAAAGAACTCAAATCTGCTTGCTTCAGCCAATCAGGTGATGTGTAAATACATCTTTGATGACACGTCTGTTTTAATTCAGTGTACTGTAAAACATGAGTTGCAGTCCTCTGCATTTTGAAGGGTGTGTCTGTGAGTCATGACTCCAAGCTGCTGACACACATTCAGCCCTGCTGCTCCTGACTGCAGGGCAGGGACTTCCTGAAGGCACTTTAATGGACGGGGCAAGAAAAAAAGCGCTGTAAAGCACTATCATGCCGCCTTCTAATTGCCTGATGACTTTAATTAAACTTCAACCTTTCATTCCTGACTGATGGCGCCGCCTCAACGCAGCAGCCATGTTGACTGTTTGCTCGCGTCAGCTCAGATTTCCTCTGAAATAAACCCGTCTTAAGGTGAGATGATGCATTAAAGTACAGGTGAATATCATCCTAAACTCTTATGAATCGAATTTCTGCTCCTCTATCATTCATAAATTAATGACACTTTGTTTTTACACCGTTACTTTTCGAGACAATTGTGCAAGAAGCTATAAAAAAGGTTTTCATTTGGTGTGTTACGCCACAGACGCTAATGAGAGCGGATATGCATGCTCAATATTTCACTTTAATGATTCAGATAAATATTACTCCTCGCAGCTGTGGAGAAGACACTCGGAGGAGAAGCTTTTATTTCAAAGGGTCCAGAAGTTAATGCTGTCCTTGTATGTTTTCTAACCTTTAAGATGATGCCAGCTTTGCACACAAATGCATTTGCTCTGCCCGTAACCTTTAGAAAATTGCAGAGTATGGGCTGAAATAATAGAAATTACTCATGAAAACAGTGTGCATGTTATAATAAGTGCTGGACCAAATTATGGAGGTATTTGGAAAAATGTCGTGTTTCTGGACATTCATTAGCTTTTCTTTGCGGTTTTACAAGAAGATTTCATGATGAATCAGAACCTGTCCATCATAAAAGTCCTCCTGGGGCCTTACTATAAATATTTCACAGATAATCTATTCATTAACTGACAGTGGGGTTTAATAAATCAGAAGTAGACACAGCCAGGCTCAGGCTTTGAAACTAGAGAAGAGCTACACGGTGAAATCTGATAAAATTCATTTTATCACATTCACAGATTACAGCTCATTTCCATTAAACAAAATTAAGCAATTAAACCAAAAAAAAAAAATCTCTCTTTTATTTGGTTCTTTGGTTTAAAAGAGGAAAACAGGATGTTTCAAGGCCTGTAAACATTTCTTTTTTTTTTTTTATGAAATCAATTATTACACATCTAAACAACCCAGCTTTTAAAAAGTCCCAGCATGCATTTCTTGGATCCTCAACTTTGCGTCAAGGAAGATTTCTGCGAATACTATTCAGCCTTCAAGGTTCGCTGTGGGTTTTGGAGACGTAGTGATTTTTCTGATGCTAATTCCTGATTATATATTCAGCCATGACATTTAAACACCAATATCCACCAATTGATTGGTTTATTAAACGCAGGAGACTGAATGTCTGACAGTGTGGGACAGCACAAATGTCAGAGGCCAGAAGCAGCAGCAGGACGGGCAGCAGAGCATTAAAGGCTCAAAGAAAAGATCAATTATAATCAGTTATGATCTTCTTTTTTATCTTTCTTTCCATTTTTTCCATCCAACAGATTAAGATCTCCAAAGAAAACAAAGTATAAATGACGCGGGAGTCTCCGTATGTAAGTGACACACAAGCCGCGGTTACATGCGCAAAATACCTTGATCAGATCAATGGTCGGATTAAAATCCAACCGTGCTCATGGGCCCAGAAAACCTTTTCCGATTAGAACGAACGTTCACATGGTCACACATTCGGTCGGAATAAATCATTTGGTCATGCGCAGTAGTGTTGAAAATACCGGAAGAGGAAATGAGTCCCACAGTAAACAAACTGCCACACAGTAGATAACTGGCAGCTCGGTAATATACGAGATGATCTTCTAAATGTGCTTTTATTAATGTTATGAATATTATGAAGCGCCTGTTGGGTCATTATTTTTATTTTAATCCGTGTGGTCAGTGCTTTTTTGTGGAAGAACGGAGCTGGAAGAAGGATTAGGTGAAGGTTAACACGCGCTAACAACATTTAGCCTTTGATGAACACAAAATCCATGCAGGAAATGCTGCAATCTACATCTTGGCGGTGCGAATGGGAACGCCTATGGAGTAGACGTGTTTTCACCGAGCTCTCCACTCTCTCCGAACATTCTTGCAATTTACAGATTTTTTTGACTAAATTTTTACAGCTGCAGCAGTGAGCTTTTTACTTTCTTTGTTAAAATGACAAAACCTAAAAACGAAAAATGGAAGAAGCCATTAAAACCTCCAGGAGTGGAGGCTAATCCACCTGAGCTAGCCGACCACGCCAAGCTAGCCTCTGACTCAGCTAGCGGACCGGACTGCCCGGACCCAGAGCCTGCAATCTACATCTTGGCTGCACGTAAATATGTGGGAATGACATCAGCCTTTATTTTGTCGGGACACGACTGGAAACACAAATCCACGTGATTGTTTGAACGGTTTCTAAGGACTGAGTGGCAGTTTGCTCACAAAGCCGCTGTGTGAGCTGGAAGTCCGATCTCTGCTCGGACACACGGTTCTCCTGAGTCCGGCGGCCGCTAACCCAGAGCGGCGGGACGGATCGCAGTCCGAAGTCTCCCACACACAAACAACATAATGCACACTTAACAAAGCATCTTCCCCTCCCCTCAAACACAAAGTTATAATCCCGGCTGCTCTGCTCAGAGACACAGTTCGCTCGGTCCACCGGCACCCGAGCCCGGACCGCGCAGGGTCCAGACGTCACGGGGCACGAAGTGCTCCTACCCTGCACCCCCTTCATGAGGGGTGTAAGAGAGGGGAGAGACGAAGAGCCAGCGGGGCATTTTTCTTCCGATCAGGCGTTCTTTCCGATTACTTTTGTCCATGTCAACGCAGCTACAGCCACCACTTACATTTTGCACATTTTCCACAGATTAAATTTTTGTGATACACACGTCATTTACGTAATTCATAAGTGTTTCTTGCATTGGTCGATGTGCGCAGATGTCCGTCGAGGGTTTCGGCCGACGGAAATTCGTTTTTGAGTTATTTATATTATTTGGCCGATTGAGAGTTCTGCACTTTATTTACATAGTTTTTACGTAATCTAACTGAAATGTGCGAGATTTTTGCGAGACGCATACACAAATTTGTGGCTTTCCACGACCGTTGGAACTTTTCACGACCGTTGGAACTTTTCACGACCGTTGGAACTTTTCACACGTGTACAACAGATGTATATCTTTTAAATTGCGTATACGCCGCACATATCACCTTCAGATTACGTAACTGAGGCACAAATCACTGATGAATTGCACAAACACAGCACAATAATCACGCACGGTTCAAAGTCGTACTTATTCCGTGACTTTAAAGTGGTTCATCTGTGATATTTTTAGGTTAAGACTACAACTTTACTCTATTTTTCCCTGTACATTCACGTATGACATTTTTATCCATCCAATATGTGCAAAAATGTATGAAGTGACCGTGTGACATGGCCTTTATCTTTACACTTCAACCTGGACTCTTCAGCTGTAAAGAATCAAAAAGCCTTGCTTGAATGTGAGAAAAGCTGCTTTGTTTCTGTGGCAGGTTTACAGGCGACAGCTCTGAGCGCCTCGGGCAGAAGCTGTTGAAGGTTTCTGACTTTCACTGCCTTCCTCACAGATGCTCCAGAAGTCTCATTCAGACAAATGTGTGTCCATGTTTTTGTTTTTGCAAAAACCTCCCATGGATAAGCACATTAAAATGATATAAACCCAACTCCAGATAAACTGCAACAACAAAATGTTGCACCATGTCGTCAATTATTTATTAGTAAAAACAAGACAACGTTGAGTCATTTTTAAATTCCCGTTTTGTTTTCAAAGTTAGATGTTCAAAACTCTATTTAGAAGACTTTTGTTTTTTTCATTAATGCTAGTTTGTCTTTGTTCCTTCTAATCTTTTTGCTGCCCAAAGCTCCTTCAAGCTTTTTGCTTTTTTTGTTTTTCCTTTTCATCTTTGTTTCGTCAGAAGTTGTTTCTTTTTTAAATTGGTATCCTTCATAAAAATGCACAAAAACAAAGCAGTTCATCTACACTGTTTTAGTGAAAATGAGAAGATGCAAATAAACTCAATCTCACTTTTATCAATGTTTGATCAATGTGTTATCAATGTGAGCCGTTTACGTAGCATTTGTTATGATAAGTAGAATTGTATTTAGTAAAGGCTTTTTCTCCTCCCTGAAGTTCACCTTTACAGGAGGTAGTCACAGAAAGACAATAAAACTGTGTAGACAGAATTCAGAATACACTCTGCAGACTGTTTTTTTTATTTTTCCACAGGATTATGATTTGATTCAATCTAGTTTGATTAGTGTGACCAACTCTGGAGTGTCCACCTTGAAATGGGGGGTTAGTCGGGCCATAGCCTCCCTGCTTAACACTTAGCATCCAGGCGTGGATTGGAGGCTGAAAGTCCCACTCCCATCATCCTTTCATCTATTTCCAAAGTGGTCACAGTGGCCTTTTAATCATAATCACGCAGTTTTAGCCAAAATTTTAAATAAAACTGCTCCTCATTCACAGAGATTTGACTAAAGAAAAACTCTTTATACTTAATTGTACTTAATTTTCTTTAAATATTTTAATAAGAAGCCATAAGAACTTGTTAAAAACACATTTTAATTGGAGTGGATCTTTAAACCAATCCGAACGCATCTGAGACTGCAGCTCACCTTTTCCTTAAGTGAAACAAAGGAATGACACACAATGAAGTGTGTCACAACCAGAACAAGAGTGAAAGGAAGGTTGTAGAGGACTGTGGCCAGAGGAGCCATGTTTGTTTTAGACTCTGAGAGACAGAAGGCAGAGCTGAAGGTAGCTGAGATGAGGGTGGTGGGGATCTATTTGGGAGGGACCAGGATAGATAGGATCAGGCGTCTTCCACGCAGAAAACATCACCCACGATGAGCCCGGTTCGTATGATCAGATTGTAAATCCATCCGTCACGTTCAACTGAGTGCGGTTAAAAATGTTGGGTCTCAATAAAATCATCTCAAAAGAAAAACCTCCATCTCTAAATTGAATCATTTTCTTCAACATATTAGCTTGAAAATCAACAAAGACGTTGATGGAAAGTTTTATATGTTTGCTCAAGAATTATGTTTTAACTATTGTTGGCTTTTTCTTTCCACAGAATCTTTTCCATTCCCTGCTGCGGCAGACATTTATGGGAATTAAGCAAAATTATTCCAAGTAATGAGCTGAGATAATACATGCTCATCATAGAGGCTGAAAGAATATATTCCTCTAACATACAAGAAAAAACAGCTGACAAATATTTCCAAAACCTTTACTACAAAATATACAGTATATACACTTTTTTTTCTGTTGGCTTCCCCTCGGGGGAATTTTTACTTCAGGGTGCTTCAGCCAATTTAAATCAAGACTATAAATAAGTGAAGGATCATGACTCCGCTGTCATGCTCCATAAGGTTGATGTGTGGTCTATTTTCCCATCATATTCAGGGGGGAAATGCATAGGTGAGAACCTCATTCCAGAAGGCCTTTAGGGTGTGTGTGTGTGTGTGTGTGTGTGTGTGTGCACGCTGGACACTCTCTATCAGCTTGTCTTTAAACTGCCCGCGTCTTTAAATCATCCACATTTAATGATGTTTTACATTTGCGCTGCAAAGTGTACCCTCTCTTTAAATAATTCAGCCAACTTCAGCTTGGAGGATCAAAACTGAAATTAACAAGAGGGTTCAAATCAGCTCACATTTCAAAAAGGGATGGGATCCTGTCTGTCCAGCTTCTGCACTCACATAACCATTTCCTGCTCAGAGTCTCCAGCTTTAGAATCTGTCCCCAAAATCCCAGACCCAGATTTAACCCTTGTGCTATCTTAGATGACCCCATCCTTACATTGACGTGTTCTCCCTACCATGACAAAGGTGGATAAAGGTGGAAAGATTTCATGTAATCCATGGACACCAGTGAAGATCACAAATCATTGAAGAAAAAAGGTTCAGAGCACTGTCTAGTGGGTCTAGATGACCCAACTCCCAACGTTAAAGAGCCTAGGATAGCACAAGGGTTAATAGACCCAGTCTGAGAAATATTGGGTTTTTAACGTGTTCTTGTGGCTTTGTTCTGATGATGGAGGACATCTATAAAGAAAACTAAGCTCAGAATTGCAATTCTGAGAATGCCTTTAGGAGAGCTGAGAGACCACATGATCTAAAAGGCCAAAACTGATAAGCCTCTGTTTTAACACAAATTTTAATAAATTGTAATGAATAAACCAACTCCTGTTTCGCTCTACCTGAAGAAAATTCTGTCAAGTTTTATTTTTAGAAAGCAGCAGAAAAATGTTGGTTCAGAGCAACTGGACTGGATTCTACAAGGCCGGGACACTGCATCTTAAAACACATTTTGGAGTTTGTTCCTAATAAACTCTCGTATTTTCATTCAAGTAGGAAAAAACCGGACATGCTGGACAAACTAAAATCAGAATTTCTAGTTTGAATTGGAGCTGCCCTGATGGTACGCTTAGAACCGCCTCAGGCTCAGCTTTCTCTGGACTCGCAGGTTGTTTGTGTAACATGGAGTATCAATGAGAGAGGAACTGAAAATCAGAATTTGTCTAGCTGTTGTGAGCTGGTTTTTTTTTTTTTGAGTCTGATGGTTTGATGTATAATGCATTTGACCTTGCAGCACTTTTCATCAAAATAAGGGGGGGGATCATATTTTGTTTTGTCAAAAGAAGTGACAACTCCTAATCAGCCCGTCAAAACATATTTAATTTTTCTCTGTAATATTTTTAGTTTCTGGTTGTTTGTGGTTCACTTTCCCTGACTTTCTTACTTGTGTTTGGGGCTCTTTTGCTCAAAGCGACACCAGACCAAAATTTTGGGTCCCTCTGCAGCGGTTGTAATAATTAGGTTTTTTTATCCTTACCTATAGGGAAAAATGTCAAACAACTTCCTTACTGGTCCACTTTTAGACAACATTAATGTCAAGAATTGAAATTTTTTATAAGAATTTAAAAACTGGAGTCACATTTAAATGTTAAAGACATGTAATTTATATGATATACAGTAAACCCTTGTTTTTCGCGGGGGTTACGTTCCAAAAAGAACCCGTGAAAGGCAAAATCCGTGACGTAGAAACCTTTTTTTTTAACAATTATTATACTATTAAATACTCTATTATACATTGAAAAGAAAGAACAAACCGTTTTACAGGCTCAGGCATTTTTTTCACAAATAAAAGTACTTTAGAAAAGGTTTTTCAACAAATATCTTCTGTACTGTACTGTCAAATAATAACTAATCAGGCTTCAAATCGCGGAGATTAGCCCCGCCCACCGCGACCCGAGAGTAATTGGATTAAACGGGAGAAAATTTAAAATGATTTTTAAAAAAAATACAAAGTAAGGTCAGACAAATAGTGACTCCGGTGTATTTCACTGCTCTTGAGCCGCTGCATCCTGACTCTGCTTTGCAGTGTTTTCTCCCTTTGAAGCCCGCAGCGCAGGTGTGTTTGTTCGGGAGAAGAACACAGTGATTGACAGTTGGTGTCGCTCTTTTTTCCATGGGTTATAGAGAAACTCGAAATTGCAAGATGATTTGCACGTATCTGTTGTAATTTGGCAAGCTGATTTACGTACGTGTACATATTAAACTGCAACGTTATTGACAAACAGGTAGAGAAGAAGTGGAGTGACTTTTTAGCCAATCAGAATGCAGAACACAATGCACGATGCAAATCCGTGAAGTAGCGAAACCGTGAAAAGTAAACCGCGTTATAGCGAGGGATCACTGTATATTAGTTTTACTTGGAAAAACATGACTTTTATTAAATTCACTAATTTGTTGATCCCTCACTTCCTAGAAGGAACTAATGATGGTTTTCTGTCTTGTCTTTAAATTTTTACTTTACTAAAGTAGACAAAAGAAACAGTTTTTTATTCTGTTCTTGTTTTTCCTATTTTATCTTGTTTTCCAGTACTTTTAGAAGTTTGGCAGTAAATGTCTCTTCTCTTTGCTTTTCTTTCTTTTTATAGTCCTTTAGATCCCTCTGCTTCTTTTAACCCTTTTTTAAAATTTGATTCAAATCTTCATTTCATCTCTGCCATGGTTGCCGGATAGTCATGGTTTTCCAGCCTGAAAGTTATCTAAAGATCCCCAAGAAACCACCCAAAATATCAATCTGTGACAGCAGCCTGATAGTCAGCCAGCAAACATGAAGTCCACTCTCATCACATGAACGGCACTAAAATGCAGGATGCAGGATTTAGGGGCTTGAAAAAAGAAAAAATCCATACGACACGCCGTAGTCTCACCTACATCACCCTACTTCCCCCTTAAAGGTTGTATAGGTTTTCACTACGACCTGTCGCCCGCAGCATGCCCATAAAAAAGTGTATAGACATTTTCTCTCTGGAGGTTCACTAAGCAGCCTACAATCTTGAAATTCCCTGCGGGTCATCTGCGTGCCCCGTGCAGGTTTGCCCATTGGTCGCCTGCAGACGGATCGTATCCACCTGTAAAGACACCTGTTAGGACAAAGGCTTGAAGAACACGCGAGTCCACTGATGCTTTTCTCTAGGAGATACAGAGAGGCAATCATCACGTGTTTCCACAATCATGTGTGCATAAACACGCACACACACATTTACACACCTCTTGTTGTTTAAAGAGGGAGCTGGAGCATAATAAGTCTCCCAAACCTGTTATCAATCAAAGCAGAGGGATTACAATGGATTTCAGTTAAGCTCTGATTTCCATACACGAGACTTGAATGCAGTCTCTCTCTTTATGATTCTCCACTTGTTTAGCAGGAGAGGCCCTCCTAATGGGCATAACGATGCAGGCGAAGCCGCCGCTTCAGGCCTTCAGTGGACACGCTTTACCGGGGAGGGCAGAGCCGCTCGTTAAAGGATTATTATTCAACGGGAGAAATCAAAACAAAGCTGTGATCCTCAAATCCCACATTGTTGTCTAAACTCTGATTACGAAGCACAGATCCAAGGAAACATTTAATCCTGGTCATCTCATATTAAATTACAAAAACTCCATGATGAGGGTGAAGTCTGTGCGATCCAGCTGGTCCAGACTGTTTCTGCTCAATCCGTGTTCACAAATCTTTAAATAATCGTGTTTAGCTGTCCCTCTCTGAGCGTCTTCCTGCCTGCAGTTCGGCTCAGTTTCTCAGGTCATCTGATCAGCTCCTGAAGGTACGGAGGTCTCAGAGGAAACTCAGAGGGGAAGGGGCTTTTTTCAGTCTAAAACAATTATCCACCGATCCTCCGACAAGCATTCTCACGTCCATCTATGACTATTTTAAATATTTACAGACAGGCATTTGACTCTGCATGAGACTCAGCTCCAGGCGTTTCCCTTATTGTCTTTACCTTTGAGCATCCATTTAATCTTTTACTCATCATTCTGATATTTGAGCTTTTCATCTATAGAATCTAAGTTGACTGCAGTGATGTTTAGTTGTTAATTCCTGATTTGTGTCAGGTAGACCTTTGGCCAGAAAGGTTTTAAAATCCTTTTAGAGCTGTATGGAGGTTCATCTTGTTGTTTCTGGTCTTTAAACGCCACATTTGTAAGGTCACTCTGAAAGTGAAGTTGTCCCACACAGTCTAGTCTTACTCCATCTAGATTTGTTTCCGTGGTCAAATCGTTCCCAGTGGTCTTTTAATTGGGATTTTAAAGGTTTTTGTAAAAATCCAAAAGGATGGGTCATCGTTAAAGACGTATTTTCTGCAGAGCTTCAGTAGCTTATTAGGAATTTGTTTTTGGGTTCTGGGCGGGACTGCTGGTGCAGAAGTTAGCGCCCAGCGCCTCACAAGCCCAAGCAAACATTAACAACAACAAAAACGGCGAGCAATATTAGAGCTATCCAGCCGCAGTTTTAAGCCCGATGGCAGCTCATATGAGAAAAATAAAAAAGGTACATGGATCTATTTTTCTGCATGTGGAGGATTTAGAATTGGAGTGGAAAAGGCGAGACTTTGGCCCGCCTATGGTCCACAGTAGCTGCATAAGTCCGAAAGTTTCCAAACATCCAGTTTCCATCTGCTCCCGAACCAAAGCGGGTCGAACAAAGAAATACTCAGAACTGCAGTTTTAATCTTAAATTCTTTTATGCATGTCCTACATTATGAGAAAATGCTACAAGAACATGTTAAAAACATAATTTCTACTGGGGAGGGTCTTTGAAAACAGAAGTCTTTTTTAGAAACCGCAGGTCGACTGACCACACGTTGCGCTGGACTTCTTCCTATGATTTCCTGCCAACAGAACCCCATCATCAACACGGAGAAGCACAATGACAGCAACAATAATCAATCAATCACTTTTATTATTCGCATAATAATATTTATTTTTATTATTTGTATATCAAATCAAATCAAACTTTATTTATAAAGCACTTTTCATATAAAAATATAACACAAAGTGCTTTACATTAAAACACAACAAAATATAAAAACAAGTATTGACGAATTAAA
The DNA here is from genome assembly GCF_053564925.1 of Oryzias latipes. Lineage (NCBI taxonomy): Eukaryota > Metazoa > Chordata > Actinopteri > Beloniformes > Adrianichthyidae > Oryzias > Oryzias latipes. The sequence continues at coordinate 31,793,319 of NC_136257.1, read as the reverse complement.
AATAAATAAAATAAAAATAAATAAATAAATAGGGCCCCCCTCCCCGTACCTAGCCCCCCACTCCTTTCACACCTCCCATCCCTTAAGTGATGGCAAGGACAATGAGAAATAGGCTGAGCACAAAAACAGGATGCTGGAAACGCTGATAATTGGAACCTCCCCCTCCGTGAACAGCCGCATGGACAGCCAAATGCAGCTTCACAGGCGGGGACCGCTCCACCACAGCTAAGCGGTGATGCAGGTCCCCATCCAGAGGTGCAGTGGCTGAACAGCAGCCGACCCAGTGGGAGAGGATCCAGCTGAGGAAGCACCGGAAATAAAATTGAATAAAAATGAGAATAAACAAGTAAACATATTGATAAAAACAATAAAACATTAAAATAAAGTTAATTAAAATAACGCGTTAAAAATCAGGTTCAAGTTCATAAAACAAGATAAAATGGATAGATAAATAAATAAAATAAAAATAAAAAGTACATATAAATAAATAACTGAATAAATAAATAAATACAAAGTAGTAAAAAATTAGCTAAAAGCCAGGTTAAAGAGATGGGTCTTAAGCCTTTTCTTAAAAGCATCAATGCTCTCTGCGGCTCTCAGGCTCTCTGGCAGACTGTTCCACAAACGGGGACCATAGTGCTGAAATGCAGCCTCTCCATAGGTTTTAGTTTTTACAGTTGGAATGGTCAACAGACCAGTGCCAGAGGATCTCAGGCTCCGCGAGGGTTCATATCTTACTAAAATATCTGATAAATAAGAAGGCGCAAGACCGTTAAGACATTTAAAAACGGTTAAAAGTATCTTAAAATCAATCCTGAAGCATATGGGGAGCCAATGCAGGGATTTTAAAATTGGGGTGATGTGAGCCCGCCTCCTGGTCTTTGTAAGAACTCGTGCAGCAGAGTTCTGGAGAAGCTGAAGGTTCCTAATGTTTGTTTTTGGAAGACCAGCAAGCAGGGCGTTACAATAATCAACTTTACTCATGATAAAAGCATGCATTAGCATCTCCATATTCGCAAGAGAGAGTAGTGGGCGGACTCTAGCCAGATTTCTAAGATGATAAAAACCAGTTTTAACCACCTGTTTTATATGGGGGATAAAAGTTAGCTTAGAGTCGAAGATAACACCCAGGTTTCTGACTGTTTCTGAATATCTTAATGAAAGTTGCTGCAGCTTCAGAAACTGTTTCTCCCTCTTGGCTTCAGGACCAATAACTAAAATTTCAGTTTTCTCCTGGTTGAGGTGCAGAAAATTATTTGCCATCCATAATTTCACATCTAAAATACAGTTAAAAAGTGCTTCTATTGGTATTGTGTCATCAGGAGACATAGCTATGTACAGGTGGGTATCATCAGCATAGCTATGAAAACTGATGTTGTGGCTCCTGATGACATTCCCCAGAGGAAGCATGTAAATGTTAAAAAGCAAGGGGCCAAGGATGGAACCTTGAGGCACACCACAATTAATTTCATGGACCCCAGAAAAGTGTGTGTCCATGCTTACCATAAAGTTTCTCTCCATGAGATAAGAATCGAACCACTTGAGAACAGTCCCTGAAAGGCCAAGACTTTTAAGTCTGTTTACAAGAATCAGGTGATCAACAGTATCAAAAGCTGCACTTAGATCTAACAGAACTAATACTGAGATCTGACCTGAATCCAAGGCACATCTGACATCATTAACGATTTTTAACAAGGCTGTATAGCAACTATACAAAACAAGACAATTAAACAATAAAATAAACAAGCTGGCCCACTAGATCTGCTCGCCGGAGTAAAAAGATGAGTTTTTAAAAACAACTTAAAATCCCAGAGGGAGTTCCTGTGGCAGACCTCACAGGAAACGGGAGAGCATTCCAGAGTTTGGGAGCTGTCACTGAAAAGGCTCTGTCTTCCCTGGTCACAAGCCGAGTCCTGGGAAACGATGAAATCATACTAAAGGTTATCATTTCAATAATAATTATGCATTAATATGTAAAGCTCTTAAAAACAAAATAAAAGCTGAAACAATGCTGTATAATACATGATCATAGAAACTGTCCAATTCAATAAAAAACTAAAACACAGAAGCAGAGTATATTCTACTGTTTAACAAAAGGCTTAAATAAAAAAAATGATATTTAGTGAAGGCTTGTCTAATGTTTAAAAGCATTCCAAAGCCTCGGAGTACAGAAAAGTGCACATCGCCCTCGGAAACGCAAGTTCCCACCACCATGAACGTAGCATCAGACCTCAGTGCATCAAGGAGAAGCTGATGGTCTGTTTATGGGAAGCTTTACAAGCGTTTGCATTTTTTTAAAGCAAACGGTTTTGGATTTATTATCTGAACATCAGAGCAAAGACAAACTTTCTGTTTCCACATGAAGCTTAATGAGAAGTTTTTTGCTTCCGGTTTCTTTTTATTGAGCCAAATGCTCTTTGTAGATCAGTGCATTTCAGTTACGAAGGCACAAACCTGGTAAATTCCGGCTCTGACGTGTCATAATGATCAGTCTATTGTTGTGGCAGCTTTAAAGGAAGGACTGCCTTTTTGAAGGCCTGTGCACGTCTGTGCATGTGTGCTTATTAGGTACACCCGGGGTTTTTTGATTATTTTTGTCCTAGCTTTAATGCCGTTGGCATGACTTGGATGGGTGTCTCTGAAGAGATCAGGCTGAACTTGCGAGCTCCAACTGTGCAGCTCATTCAGATTCTCGACACACTCGCCCAGCTCACGATGTGCAACAATTATTCTAATTCAAATCCCTCCCCTGATGGATGAGCGGGCTTCAAAGACTTCCAGGTATTTTTGTTTTGCTCCGTGACGGGAAGAAAAGATTGCACACTCTATAACCTCTTCAGCACTGCGGTCTTCACAAAGTAAACTGAAACAGAAAAAAAACTGCAGCCGTCAAATCCAAATTAGTTTTTTTTTTTCCTTTTCAGTGATAAAGAAAACATCAGCAGAAAGAGAGCAGTAATGAAGGGTATTCTGGAGTTCAACGACGTCACGGTCACTGCCAAACTCTTCAAAGAGCAATTTTTAAAGGAGGTGTAACGCCTCTTATTGTCACCTTCAGCAAAGGAGGCAGATGAGCCAATCCCACCATGCGGTCACAATATTTACAGGAGCCGTTTCATTCATGTTTGCATATACGGCTGCATCCGCTCAGCAGCGAGAACTAGGACACCAAAGACGAACGTTCCCACCAGGGATGCAGTTGTTTCTTCCTGAAACCATGAGAACACGTTCAGTATTCATCTTACCAAATTAACTTTAATATTCTCATCTCTCTATGGTTGCTGGTATTCCTAAGTCTGACTGCATGAGCATCTGTATTTCAGTCTGTACTTGGAACTTCCCCAAACAAATGTCTGCCAGCACAGGAGCTTTATTTAACCAAAAAAAATGTGAGAGATCCAGATTCCTGCAAAGAGCAACGAAAAGCATTTTCTAAGAAATGTGTGACTCAGAACTTAAGATTTGCTTGAATTTTCCAGGTTTAAGCGTTTATTGTCATTACGCAACAGGGAAGCGATTTTCTTAGTGCAATTAAATCCTCTTTTTTCTTACTGTAAACAAATAAGTCATAAATAGAAATAAAAAATGAATAAATGTCACACAAAATAGGGTACAAAAATAAGTGACTAAAATGTGTTCTCTGTTAAAACATGATTTTGTACCATTAAACATTTGCTCTTAAGAATTCCTGATCTATTCTGGATTCAAAACCGAACAGAGCTATTTTTTTTAAGGATCTAAATGCAGAAATCTCAATTTTTTAAACAGAAACTTTAAAAAAAAATCTTTTATAACATGACAAACTCAATGTGGCAATATCCAAACACGACTGAAGAACTCAACAATCTCAGAACGCAAAAAGAGAACAGCAACAACACGTAGAAAATCTGGCAAAAGGCAAATGAAATCTGCACAGTATTATATACTGGGGGTGGGTAATCAACCAAGTGAAACCAGCTGAGGAAGGGTTCACCAGCTGTGATTATTGCTGTGGACACAATAACACACCTGAACAAAACTAATAGCAATATGAACAATAGAAAAGCTAAATCTAAAAAATAAAAAAAACCTGGTTGTTCCTTTTTTTCAATCTGCTAGCATGCACTGCTGCACAGGGGATTTATCTGCTCAAGTTTTTAGCAGCAGCTGCTAAATTTTGGATTTTTGAAAGTTTGAAGGTGTCGTATGTTTTCAAACTAGGAAAATATTTAAAAAAAACAATTTACCCACAAAATCCATTCATACTGAAGGTAGCAGGGAGGACGAAGAGTCACAACAAATGGGATTTCTGAGGGTGAGTGTGTTTTAAAAACAGGACTGAATTTAACGTGAGAGAACAGAGATGAAAACATCACTGAAGTTCAGCCCCTTTTAACACAGCTTCACCTACGTTTTAGAAAATTGCAAAAGCCTAGAAATTCACAAAACTTGGTAGAAATAAGTTAAAAAACTAGACAGAAAGGATATTATTTTAATGTGATTCAGTTTTACGCATCCATACATTAGATGATCCTTGTCAAGTGAAGTATCGCTTCACTTGTAAATTTTAAATGTTTTTTGACATTAAATGACAACACTTTACTATATTATCAGCCATTTGATAATAGTTTTTACCAATTTGTGTCAATAGTTTGATGAGTCACTTTATAGCTTTTTTACATCTAGTGAAGTAAAGCATAAAATCTCAGTGGATCACTGCAGAATTTCAGTTTTCAGAAACATCTTGAATGGTCCCTTATGCAGCTCGAGGGACTGTTTAGAGTACAAAACAATGACTTCTATAGGAAACAATAGCCGCGTTTCCATATTGTCAAAATTCGCGAAATGTCGAAAAAAAAACAATTTCGTAATTACACTGTTACCATTCGATCATATTAATGCGAACAAACACAAACCAACTCACGCAGTAAATCATTCAAAAACATGGCGACTAATGTGAACAATACTTTGATTTACAGCAGAAACATTCAAATTTCTGCTTCGGCACCAGCGCTCATCATCATCGCCCCAGTCGAATGTGACACCCACCCGCTCATGGCGTCACCCGCAACTTTCCCGCCCGTACAGAGCTCACTGAGCGGCCAACGACCGTGGTTTTTCATGCGGCCAGCCGCGTGTCCCTCACAGGTTTTCCATCCGTCAGGACAGTTGTGACTACAGCTTTTCCTCCCAAACAGTTGCAGTTAAGTTTCATGATTTCTCCCACATTTCTACTACATTCTGACTCAACCAAACTAAGCAGCTCAGTGGTTTGAAAACAATTAAAACCTTGTTGTGACCATTTTTAAAGAAATTAATGACATTTTTTACCCCATTTTGGAGTTTTTTTTTTAATTCCAAAGACACACTGTGAGCTTTTTCAAGAAAATCAAATGACGTCTCAAATGTTTTTACAGTTTTTTGGTGGCCATTACAGTTTAATGACTCAAGTCTTTTTGTGTGAGTAAGAAGCCATGGCAGGAACAGCATCATGCAGAAGAAGTCCAGTTGAAAAATGTGGATTTTTGCTTTTTTCATCGGATACGTCACATGTTCTGAATTTAAAAAGCTGGATAGAAGAGTTTGTGGACGGGTCCTTCTATGGTCCTGATACAGGATTTGAAGACTATTGTGAAACCATTGTGTATCTATAAAAGATTTCCCTTGAAAGTAAAAGTTACCATGTTGGGTGTGAGCCTAAAATCTGCTAAATCAATCTTTAAAACTCCTGTGAGGCCAGCAGGCTTTAATATGCTCTTTATTTAGAAAATGGAATAAACAGAAACTGAAATACAATTTCCAAGAGCTAATATTCAACTTTAATAAAGGTGAACATGTGTTTTCATCTGAAGCCATCAAGAATGAAATGCATCTTAGTATTAAATGATCAGGAAATGCAGCACAGTGCCGTGTTATGTGCAGGTATCTGTTTAAGCAGCATCATCAGAGACTCACAAAACTCAATACGTTGACAAAAAGAAAGGCTGTGTGCTGAGAAGAGCTCCCGAACCTCTGGAAATGATGGTGCAAAATAGAGAATACTGCATTCTTGCAGTTTCAGCAGCAGAGTCTGCAGTCTCCTTGTGTCCGCAGCACTTTTTCATTAGTCTTTTACATTTCAGAGTGCTGTTTATGCCCAGCTCTCCATAGGTCACGGCCCAGTTTTTCACTCTGGCATGGAGGTGGGACTTTGACCAAACTGTTGGTGCGCGGGGGCATCTGGACTCTGGCCTGAGTTCTGCTGTATGGAACGAAAGGGGAACATATCAGATGAGGAGAAAAATTAACTTTCACAAACAATTTTCAATACCAAAGCCCACGGATCAATGACGTACGGGTCGGATACATGTGGCCTGGCCGTTCAGACGGAGGTCACATTTCAAAAGATCGGATAAGCATCGGGATCAGGACCACATACCCAAGTGGCCTGGGTCGCATTTGAAAAGATCGGATCTGTGTCGTCCGGACTGTCATGAAAAGATCAGATACAGGTCGCATAGGGGCAAAAAAAATCGGAATTGGGTCGTTTCAGCCTGTAGTGTGACCGAAGCCTATGACAGCATTGGGAATCTGGTAGTCCGTGTCAACATAAGTTAGATAAAAATGGAACTTGTGTCATTTCCGTTGAATTGTTTTCCCCATGAGTAGCCACGGGAAATTGATCTCCTCTTTGCTTCTTTTTCTCAATCTTCTACCTCCAACAAGTCTCACACAGCCACATTTAGATTTAAATCAGCTCTGAAAACGTGTCCCTACTTAAAGTTAAAGCGGGGAACGCTGATGCTGCTTGTGAACTGCGTGTTGTCCGCTCCTCTCTATGACCCTCTACAGGCCCGGACAACCGAAAACCCACAGCTCCTGTACGCGTCAACCTCTGTACGGGTGCATAGGACTAAACCTTCAACTGTCTGACATCAAACCCTGCTTGAGCACGACTGTGTGCAGACTGTAGGTGGCTATTGTACTTTGGGGTCAAACTTTTGTGGATGTGGCAGAAAATACCCTACATGTCCTAAAATACCACTGGTATTTGTGGGGTGTCTCAATGACAACTGTACTGGTAGGTGTTTAGTATTTCTGCTGAAATCCTGTTTGGTTTTTCCAAACTTTACCGCCCTCTCACACACACACTCACACTTAACCCCAACTGTGCTTGTTCAGAGTCTCAGCTGAAAAGAGTTTTTGTTCCACAGAGAAGCCAGGCTACCTGAATAGGTTGTTTTGTAAAACTTCAAAATGTATTAAGAAGGTTTGGAAAATTGTGGTGAATTGTGTTGGAGACAAACACTCAGAAGATGAAGAGCTGCTCATTTGTTTTGATGCTTTTAATCTGAAATGACCGATGGAAGATGATGCAGTTGTTTATTTCAGGAGCAGCAGCACCTGATGAATACCAGGTTCAGGGAACAGATCATTAATCTTTGAGAAAAAACACAAAGGCCATCAAGGAGAGAGTAGAGACATTTTTCTCTCTAGTTTCATTTCCCTAAAAGTCCCACTCCGATCATCTTTTTAGCTAAAAAGTGCGGTATTTTAATTAGGATTAGGATGTTTTTAGCCAAAATCAAAAACCTTGTAACACTTTCTAGGACATAGTTTCTGCAGAGCAGCAGGAGTTCATTAGATTTAGCCTTTAACTTGTAGATGGAACCGTAGACGGGAAGTAAGCCTGCCCCCATTTCCCATTAATCCATTTGTTTACAATATATCCCGCTACCTTACGTCCCCTCACCCCCTTAATATAACATTACTGGTGCAACAATAAACGGCGAACAATATTGGAGCAATCAGCCGTACAGTTCTGATACAGATTCCAGCTCAGACGAGGAAAACAAAGATGTTCATGGATCTAGTCGTCTAGAATTACCGGTAATACGTTGGAATGGAGCAGGGAGCTTGTGGCTTGTCGTTGTAGGTCCTACGTCACTTCTACAGGCTTTTTTTCTCATTATTTTTTCATCTGCTCCTGATTCACAAGGATTTGAATAAAGAAATATTCAGAAATACTATTTTAATCTGAATTTTCTTTATGTATGTCCTCTATCATCAGAAAAATGCTACAAGAACATGTTAAAAATTCCAGAAACACAGTTTTCATCAGATTGGGGTCTCAATGCATTATTTTTTTAATTATAAATATAACTGAAAAATGAACTGACAGGTTAAAAACATGACAGCAGAAACGCAGGACAATCTTTTCAAAAGTCAACCTCCTTTGACCTGAGCTGAAGCGTGTGGAAAACTGCAAACATGGTTGAAGACAGCGGTGACCCAAAACACTCAGCTCCCAGATTCTTTGCAAATAAACCCGAGTCCGAGGAACCTGGAATAGGAAACCATCAAAGCACTTTGTAAAAGCTGTTTATTTCTCTGTAAAACCTGGAGAAAAATGAAAGGAAAAGCAGTTTGACTGCTGCGTCCTCCGTCTTTAGTAAAAAAAAAAAAAAAATCAAGATTCATAAAATGTAAACCTGGTGCTGCTTGTTTCTGACCTTTTTTACTTGCGTGAATGCAAGCCGAGGAGAGCAACCATTTTTAACCTGTCTTCATTCTACTTCTTTATCTTTTTAAGCTTTTAAAAGCATAGAAACATCAAAAACCTGCAACTTAACACAGCGTGAGTGAAAAGAAGCCATCGGTTTTAGGAGATGAATGAAGGCAGCTGCTTCTAAAATTTATCGTCAATTTATTTCCCGTAATGCTCCACCTCTTAACAAACTGCTTTTCTGTCCCTTTTGGACTTTTGTTTTCTCCACTCTGTCTTTTCTTATGCAGGGTAGGGTTATTTTAAAATTCAGAGTGAGTGGATTCTGACTTTCTGTAAATCTATACAAGAAAACCAGAAATCTCCACAGTAAAGCCTGGTATTAATATTAAACCTACAAAAGCCAATTTGACCTCTGCCAATTTTTGTGTTCAGAATTCTGTAAACTTCAGCACTGCAAAAGACGTTTCTGCAAAAAAAAGGAAAAAATCTCCCAATCTTTCTCAGCCCCCTGTTGTTTTTGATTGTCAGCAATAAAGAGAAGTAACTTTAACTCCTATTTTGAAGAAAAACTCAGCAATTTGTCCTAAAACACAGTCAAATAAAGCATAAAGTGTCATTGTGCTCTGTTTGTGGGTATGCCCTCTATCTGTGTGCTGAATAACTGTGTGTTTGCTAATAAATACACTGGAAAAAAGTTAGTTAAATCCTAGGGCATAATGTGAAGATTTAAAAAGTTCATTTTAATAAAACATTCGTCACTGCTCCTATCCGCAAAGGAAACTCTAGGCACACCTGACCAACTGCTTGTTCACGCAAATATATAGTCACATAATCACATGGCAGCAACTCAATCCATTTAGGCTTGTAGACATGGTCCAGACGATCGGCTGCGTTTCAAATCGAGCATCAGAACAGAGAAGAAAGGTGATTGAATAGACTTTGAACGTAGCATGGTTGTTAGTGCCAGACGGGCTGGTCTGAGTATTTCAGAAACTGCTGATCTACTGGGATTTTCACCCACAACCATCTCTAGGGTTTACAGTGAATGGTCTGAAAAAGAGAAAATATCAAGTGAGCTGCAGTTCTGTGGGCGGAAATGCCTTGTTGATACCAGAGGTCAGAGGAGAATGGCCAGACTGGTTCTGGCTGATAGAAAGACAACAGGAAATAACCGGGTGCCACTCCTGTCGGCTAAGAACAGGAAACAGGCTACAATTGACACAGGCTCACCAAAACTAGATAATAGAAGATTGGAAAAACGTGGTCTGGTCTGATGAGTCTCCACTTCTGCTGCCACATTTGGATGGTAGGGTCAGAATCTGGTGTCAACAAAAATTTCAGTTAATCAGCAGACCGCAAAAGTTGAACCACCATATAGTAAGGGAACACTGCACTCCAATTCTTAATTCTGCTTTAAGCAGTAAATTATTTGTATTTATTGATTTAATGTTTAAAAAAAACTTTGTAATTGATTGCCATGTAGTCTGTTTTTAAGTAGAAAAACTCCCTCCTACCACTACAGGAACCGGTTAAAGTAATATCGGCCTGAGCTGCAGCTCAGATTTATTTTCTGAAACGTTGTCCCTAAAGGGCAATTCCGTCTGCAATATTTGGCCAGCAAGATGAAAACAAAGCAAAAACAAACACATCACTCCTCCGTGATTAGTCAGTTTGTCAGTCTAGGCTGCATGTTGTCCTTCAGGCATGGAGTGGCCTCTGCAGTCCATCACACAGACTAGAGCAGAGGTTTTAGGTCAAACAGCTCAAGGAAACCCAGCAGTAAGAGGGCAAGCAATACATAAGTATGTGAAGAAGCAGGAACAGAAGTCTGCCTCACCAGATAAGTTCATGGAAGTTTAGACGCCTTGTAAAGAGTTCTGGTACCTAACTTGACATTGATTTGGGCCACAAAATGTTTCCCACAAAAAATGAAGACTAATAAATGCAACCACAACTGCAGTAGAGTAAGTTTTTCAAGAAGTTCCCTAAATGTTTTTAAAGAAAAAATAAACAATAAAAAATGTGCACATAAACGTTTTCATTTACAGTAGTAACACCAACTTGAGGCCTGGGAGCTTGAGGGTCCTGCAGTATCTTAGCTGTTCCTAGCACTGCTCTTTTCTGGACTGAGAGGTCTGAGGTCTTTCCAGGTATCTGTTGTAGCCACTCCTCCAGCTTGGGGGTTACTGCCTCGAGTGCTCCAATTACCACTGTCACCTTCACTTTCCAGGCTTTCTCCAGTTCTTCCTGGTATTTCTCCAGTCTCTCATGTTCCTTCTTCCTGATGTTCTCATTGCTTGGTACTGCCACATCCACCACAATGGCTTTCCTCTGTTCTTTATCCACCCCTACAATGTCTGGTTGGTTCGCAATTACCACCCTTCAGTCTGGATCTGGAAATCCCACAGGATCTTTGCCCTCTCATTTTCTACTACCTTCGGAGGTGTTTCCCATTTTGACCTTGGGGTTTCCAGTTCATATTCTGCACACATGTTCCTAAATATTATTCCAGCCACTTGATTGTGGCGCTCCGTGTATGCTTTCCCTGCCAGCATCTTACACCCTGCAGTTATGTGCTGGATTGTTTCAGGCGCCTCTTTGCACAGCCTATACCTTGGGTCTTGTCTGGTGTGGTAGATCTGAGTCTCTATGTCTCTGGTGCTCGGAGCTTGTTCCTGAGCTGCCAGGATGAGCGCTTCAGTGCTGTCCTGTAGGCCAGCACTTTCTAGCCATGGTAAGTCTTCTTGATATCAGCCACTTCAGTTATGGTCTGGTGGTACATCCCATGCAGGGGTTTGTCCTCCCATGAGGATCTGTCCTCCAGCACTGTATCCTCTGCTCTCCATTGCTTGAGACATTCACTAAGCACACTGTCAGTTGGGGCCTTGAGCTTGATGTATTCATGGATTTTGGATGTTTCATCCTGGATAGTGGCTTCTACGCTCACTAGTCCTGGGCCTCCTTCCTTGCGGCTAGCATACAGTCTCAGGGTGCTGGATTTGGGATGGAAACCTCCATGCATGGTGAGGAGCTTTCGTGTTTTAACATCCGTGGTCTGTACCTCTTCCTTTGGCCATCTTATTATTCCTGCAGGGTATCTGATAACAGGCAGTGCGTAGCTGTTTATTGCCCGGGTCTTATTCTTACCATTGAGCTGGCTTCTCAGGACTTGCCTTACTCGTTGGAGGTATTGAGCTGTTGCAGCTTTCCTTGTTGCCTGCTCCAGGTTGCCATTTGCCTGTGGAATTCCAAGGTACTTGTAACTGTCCTCGATATCTGCTATTGTTCCTTCTGGGAGTGAGACCCCTCCTGTGTGGACTACCTTGCCTCTCTTTGTCACCATCCGGTTGCATTTCTCGAGCCTGAATGACATCCCAATGTCAGTACTGTAGATCCTGGTGGTGTGGATCAGGGAGTCAATGTCACGCTCGCTCTTAGCATATAGCTTGATGTCATCCATGTAGAGGAGGTAACTGATGTTGGCCCCATTTTTTGAGTCGGTATCCATAGCCAGTCTTGTTGATTATTTGGCTGAGGGGGTTCAGACCTATGCAGAACAGCAGTGGGGACAGAGCATCACCTTGGTATATCTCACATTTGATGGAGACTTGTGCAAGTGGTTTCCCATTGGCTTCAAGGGTGGTTTTCCTTAGCTTCATTGAATTTCCCTATGAAGGCTCTTAGAGTCTTGTTGATGTTGTACAGCTCCAAGCATTCAGTGATCCACGTGTGTGGCATTGAGTCATAGGCTTTTTTGTAATCAACCCAGGCTGTGCACAGGTCGGTGTGTCGTGACTCACAGTCTTGAGGGACTGTTCTGTCGACCAGGAGTTGGTGTTTGGCTCCTCTGGAGTCTTTACCAATGCCCTTCTGTGTTGCTCATATATTGATCCATGTGCCTATTTATCTTGGTTGCAATAATGCCTGACATGAGCTTCCATATTGTGGACAGACAGGTTATTGGCCGGTAGTTGGATGGGACTGTACCCTTTGAGGGATCCTTCTGGACCAGGATCGTTCGTCCTTCCGTTAGCCATTCAGGGTGAGTCTTATCTCTTAGCAGCTGGTTCATTTGTGCTGCCAGGCGCTCGTGGAGTACGGTAAGCTTCTTTTGCCAGTAGGCATGTATCATGTCAGGGCCCGGTGCTGTCCAGTTCTTCATACCTGAGACTCTTTCTTGGATATCTGCCAATGTGACGGTTACTGGATTGTGTTCAGGGAGGTTGCTATGTTCTTTCCTCAGAGAGACCAGCCACTGGGCATTACTGTTATGTGCTGTCTCTTTCTCCCATATGTTTTTCCAGTACTGTTCAGATTCCAGCCTTGGTGAGTCTGCTCGGCTATTTTGACCCTGCCACTGAGCATACACTTTCGGAGATTGAGTTGCGAACAGCCGGTATATTCGTCTGGCTTCATTGTCTCTTGTGTACCTCTTTAGGCGGCTGCTCAAGGCTAGGAGCCTTTGTTTGGCAGTTTCCAGTGCTTCAGGTATGGGCATGTGGCTGTATCTCTTAGGTACTTGCTTTCTCTCTACCTAAGAGATACAGCTAAGAGAAATATATATATATATATTATATATATATATATATATATATATATATATATATATATATATATATATATATATATATATATATATATATATATATATATATATATACACACACACACACACATATACTGTGTATATATATATATAAAGAAGCTCACCGCTCCACGAGTGCCTGGCAGCACAAATGAACCAGCTGCTAAGAGATGGGACTCACTCCGAATGGCTAACGGAAGGACGAACGATTCTGATCAATGGAGAGCAGAGGATACAGTGCTGGAGGACAGATCCTCATGGGAGGACAAACCCCTGCATAGGATGTACCACCAGACCATAACTGAAGTGGCTGATATAAAGAAGACTTACCATGGCTAGAAAGGGCTGGCCTACAGGACAGCACTGAAGCGCTCATCCTGGCAGCTCAGGAACAAGCCCTGAGCACCAGAGACATAGAGACTCAGATCTACCACACCAGACAAGACCCAAGGTGTAGGCTGTACAAAGAGGCGCCTGAAACAATCCAGCACATAACTGCAGGATGTAAGATGCTGGCAGGGAAAGCATACACGGAGCACCACAATCAAGTGGCTGGAATAATATTTAGGAACATGTGTGCAGAATATGAACTGGAAACCCCAAGGTCAAACGGCTAAATAGCGGTACCGTCATTCTTATCAAAATGTCTTTAATAGAATGAAATAAACACAAAGAAAAAAGTATTTTTTGATCTTTCGTATTCCTAACTACTGTTTTCAGGGCCTGTTTTGGATAAACACAGAGCTGATATCCTGGAGGTGGTAAATGTTTTTAGATCAGTGAAAGAGGGCAATTTCTCATGGCACACTAGTGGGCCGCGCCACACTGGTTGAAAAACACTGATCCAAGGATCCATTTTGCTTTAGTCATAACTGTGAACCCATAAAACAAAACTGTTCATGCACATTATTGTCCATGAGCATGATGCGGATAACACATCCTAGTGAAAATGTAAACAACTCATTGGGTGAAATAGGTGACACGCAGGATTTGGGCAAGATAGATTTTTTTCTTTTTTTGACCTCCTCCAAATCCTGCAGATTATGTAAGGAGCCCGTTAGTTCCTTTCATGTGATAAGAGTGCAGTTTGTGTGGACATCCTACTGGCGTCCTACAGGCACTTTTATGTCCTGCACTTCAATGAGTGCAACATTTGCACGGGGTCAGTAATGGGTTGGTCCCCTTAATAATGGCTAGTGTGGCGTAAGGACACCGTGTGACAACATCACGCATGTCATGACTTACAAACCTACACATACTTCACAAGACGCTTACCTCACACACGAGAATGGTACGTCCTATTGTCATTGCGTCCCTTGAAATGGCCGAACGAGCCTCAAGGACACTGCAAGACACACCTGTTCTCCCTTAACCCTTGTGCTATCTTATGGGGTCCAGATGACCCCACCCTTACATTGACGTGTTATCCCTACCATGACATAGGTGGATAAAGGTGGAGAGGATTTCATGTAATCCATGGACACCAGTGAAGAGCAAGAATCCTTGAAAAAATAAGGTTCAGCGCACTGTCTTGTGGAGTCCAGATGACCCCACTACCAACTTATTGCGCCTTGGATAGCACAAGGGTTACGATGCAGCCACTCCTCTCTATGAGCCTACATGGACCTAGACGACCCAAAAGTCCACAGCACCTGTTCAGGTCAACCCCCCACACGGTTGCATGTGACAGAGGCCTTCATTTATGGGTTTTTCTTCAGCCTACACAGAACTTCAGGAACATGTCTCCAGTAGAATCCTCTGACCAGTCACCATGTAGCTGCTGTTATCAGCTCTCTCACACGTGAGCATCTTCAAAGCGGCGACAGACTTTCATGGTTGAATCATACCGACCCGGATTCTGTCGATATCATGATTTAGTTTTAAACGCCTTTGCAGATGGTGTGTTGGATGTTGTCAGTGGGTCTGACAGGAACATTTCAAGACATTCATGAGCTTTTTTTATTAATAGTCATATTTTACTGATCAGATTTTACTTGTGGTCAAACTGCCCATTTCACTTAATTTCACCTAAATACTTTCATCCAAATTTGAGGTTTTTCAGGTCCCTTGTTGCATGTCCATGTTCCCCCTCTGTCCCTAATGTCCTCAATGAAAAAAGGCAATCTGCAGCAGTGATGTATGACTCTGATCTGGTAAAAATGTAAAAAATATCATCTTTTATTGTCAGAAATAGAAAATACATCACTATTTTAGAAAGTAATCAGAAGGAAAACATATTACTGAAAAAGCCGCTACTTGTGTCAACCGTAAGTAGTACTGCTGCTTTTTCTGCCCCCTAAAAAATGTGTGAAATAATCATCCATCTGCAATTTCACCCTCTAAATTTTGAAAAGGTAGAAGGCTGTAAAAGCTCTCACCATGGTCTTCCTCTCTGCGGCATGGAAGCTTCATAAAGCAGCAGATAAGATTTAAGTGGAAACCAAGAAAAGACTGCACATCACGCCTGTCCTTAAATCCCTGCTGTGGACCAGCTTCATGAACTAGAATTAGCTCTTGAAGTCCCACTTTGCAAAAGAAAAAGAAAAAAAGGCTGTAAGAGTACATCAGTGCTCTCAGGTTGTAATTCTGAAATTCAAAATGGCTTTAAAAGAACTGAAAATATCAGAAACACACTTCTTTTTAAGATATTGGTGTGGTGGTTTGAGGGTCCAGAACTTGGAAAACTTGTTAGCACTGATAGGAGCCTGAAGGAGAATCGGTTCCATTGGTTAAAGCAAAAAAAAAAAAAAACAGGAAGTCAGTTTCAGATCAAATTTTATGAGCTTAAACAAAACCTTGGGCTGCAGAATTCTACTCTTTTGAAGCCATTACAGGCATTAAAATAGCTATTGGGTCAGGGATCGATTCTTTCCCCCAACCCTCATGAAAATAAGTGACATCTTCAATTCATAAAACTTTACAAGTAATAAGGTCATATTAGTTTGAACTTTCTGTCAATCAGCATTAAAAGTTGGTTTGTTTGCCTGAATTTTTCTCCTAACAGACTAAATGTAGAAAAAGATGGGAGTTGTTCTTTTTTTGTGCTTTTAGTGACTGTTACTGTGTTTTTGCTGTAACTATTTATCCAAAGGAATGGTGGATCAAATTTGAACATCTCATCTTCAAAGGTATTTTCCTTTTTTAGACTAATGTTTGTAGAAAGTTCATCACATCACAAGATTTGAAAGAAACTTTAAACACAAAACTCAATTCCTCTGCCATCTTTTTATAATCAGTAAATAGAAAGGCAGCAAAAATGACTTGAATAGTTTAATTTAATGTGATTTTATCAAAAAGTGTGTGATTTTTATTCTAATTTCTAAATCAAAGTCCTTGAAAGGAGTTTTTTAAACAGAAACAATTTGTTTTCTAATGCAGATCCGATTTTTTGGACACCAGTTACTTTCTCTTACGCACCAGTTACTTTCATATGCAACCAGATACTTTCCCGTGCGTACCAGCTTGTTTCTTGTGCACATGATGTACTTTCTTGGGTACACCAGATAGTTCCTTGTGCGTACGAGTTTCCTTCCATGCATGCCAGTTTGTTTCTTGTGCACGTCAGATACTTTTTGTGTGCACCAGTTAGTTTCTCATGTGCACACCAGGTTGTTTTACGTGCGCGTCAGATGGTTTCTCGTGCACACCTGTTATTTTCTTGTGCCTACAAAAAACACTTATCTTTATGTCCCTTTTAGGGCACAGTGAAAACGTTACTTTTAAACAAAATTGTTCTTTCCTTTTTATTCTTTTGGATAGTTCAGCTTTTCCCACAGGTTGCCTCTAACTTTGAAGAAAGAGATGTTGTGGAAATGACGTTTTGACTGTTGGCCAGGCTGCCTCTAAAATTAATCTTGATAGATTTTTCTCTGGTTAAATAAAAGTTAAATGAAAAAGAAGAAAATGTGAAAGTTGTCATGAGAACCTTGTCCGCTTCATTTGATAATTTTCAAACATAGAAATATAAAAGGTTGAATATAAAGTGTTCATTCCCACTAACAGGATTCTTCCTTCCCAATCAGCTGATTCCTCCACGAGCGAACGTTTTTTCTGGGATTTCTCCGTCATTGCAGAGAGCATCTCCTGACTAACCGGGGTGAGTGCCTGCACTCTCTGTGCTCTTCAGTCATTAGGCTGCACCCAAAGGAGACTCGTTAAAAACATTTTGCAGAAGAAAGCTTTCCCTCCGTCTATCTCAGTGCAGTTTGTCTCAGCCGGTGTTGTGGTGAAAAACTCCCATGAGGCCTCTGTCAAAACGCTCTCCCCTTCTCTTTAATTCTTCAGTCTGCTCAAACTGATTGCAATTACTGTACCCCCTGCAGTGGCCCGATAGAGCCTGATGACAATGATTTTGTTTATGGGGGATCAACTTACAGCTCTCCGATGTGAAATGTGAGACTCAAAAGCTGCTTTGCTAATAAACTTTGTTCTGCGAGAGGCTTTAAAAGCCTAATTCTCTGTATGTGGAGCTGCTGGAGCAGCACTTACACCCAAAATAGCAACCCTCGAGTCGATTATTATTTATCAAACTAGGCCATCCATCTCTCCTCCGGTCCTCTGTACACAACCATCAGACCTGGGCCTGTGAGGAGGGAAAAGGACAGGCCGGGAGAAAGTAATGATGTTTGTGATGAGCCTCAGTGTTGACTTAAGTTTAGCTGCTGGATCCCTGGACTCTCACAGTCAGGCCATTACGCTCTCTGTGCTTTCCCGGGAGCTCACAGAGGGGCTTGCAGGGAATGAAGATGCTCTCATTTCAGAACGAGGTGACCATCACGCCACCCGCTGCTGTGTACACAGCGCGCGCACGCAGCCCCTCAATTACATCTTCTCTGCTCTAATGCTCATGATTACCGTGTTTGAAAACACAAATGATAAAACATCTTTTTTGTGAGCACAGCTTTCATCGCTGAGACTTCCATCCCCACAATATCTCGCTGGTAAGGCACGTTAATGCTTCTTTGGAAGCTGGAAGGATTTGGCGAATCTTTGAAAAGATTACCCAAAAAGATGGGGGGGGGGGGGGCACTGGAGTTTGTGTATTGGCTGAAATCCAGAGTGCACAAGTGTTGGCTTGTTGAAGGAAAGGAAAGCGTGAACGCTGACGTGTTGGAGGGAATTAGTTCAGCCTCAGTGTTGTGCTGGAAACGATGCAGCAGCATTTTTGGTCTCCAAAGTGAACACACAGCTGAACAAACGTGTTCAAACAAACACAGATTTGATTTTTTTAGAGTCAAGATTGACTTTGGCGCTGATGTGGTAAACTACATTAAGTTTGGATCAGTGTCTACTAAATTTGCCTTTGAGCCACTTTGTGAGTTAATCCAGTGGCATTGCAAGTATTAACAACCGTTATGTAGAAAATCTTCTTCTATTGAAATAAAAGAAAAGAAACAAAACATAGACTTTTCCTGATTTTTACGAAAATTTGCACAAATCTTTTCAAAATGGCCAAAGCAAAGTGTTTTCTCTAATAAACAACCAAAAATCCCTGCCCTGCAAAAACAACCCCTAGAAATGAATCAATAATGATTAAAATCTGAAATATTTTTCTTTAAATGAGAAAAAAGAAATCTGCCAATGGGGTCAGAAAAAAGGTCTTACCAAGAATTCATTTTATAAGCAAAACCTTCTAGTCACCAAGACATGTTTTCCCAAACCGTGACAATTTCTCTGTTTTTACAATGTCTCTGTTTATGTTACTTTATTACATTTATTGTTTTATTATATTTATTTGGTGCATTTTAGATGAAAATTCAGTGATTTAAAGCCTAAGATTTCACCTATTAAAGGGTTTTGGCCTGTTGGCAACCACAAATAAATAAATATCTCTTGAAACGAGGATCTTTTTACTTTCTTAAGATTCACTTTGCGAGTGATTATGCTGAAAAATATCAATAAGATATCACTAAAGTAGGTGAAAGTTCAAAGGCAATAAAATCATTTTTTATGTAAATGAACACATTTGTTGTGGGTTTTTTTTTTAACTACACATTTGGTCAACCTGATAATAGGTTAGAAACATAAACACAAAGACACATGCCTAACCGCCACGTCTGTCGTGGCGCTCTCGCAAATTTACTGTGTCGGCCATAAAACCTGAGAGTGTGACAGCCTGCCATAATCTAAAGGCTGTGATATATTATTAAATGGGATTGTGTTAATTATGGGAACGTCGGTAGAGACTCAAAAGTCAGAGGACATGTCCATCAGCCTCAGACATAAAAAATACAATCCTATGGCTGTTCTGGTGACGGCACCTTCATGACAACACCTGATTTTTAATCCAAAGGTAATCGGACAGGCTCCTCACAAATTAAATCTTCAACTTTGATTGGGTTTTTGGTATGTTTAATCCAATATCTACATGAAATTTGATGCGGTGAGGCAGCTGAAAATGTCCTGAAAGTTTGTCATCATTAATTAATCTTCCTCCATAAGCAGAAGTGTGATGAACAGCCTGGAGACACATTTCCGACAGGTTTCTGTGGTCTGCCTCCAGGAGACGAAGCCGGAGTTGATGGTTACTTCACCCCCGAGAGACAGAGACCAGCAGTGTCAACAAAGGCTGACTAACAGCAGTGAAAAGCCCCCCCAAAAACCCTGAACCCCCTACGTTTTCAGAGCTTAACAGCTGTTTGCTGTCACAGAAATGCTCATTCAGCCGTGACTACAACTGTGCTGCTTTAGGAGGTTCAGCACAGACTGGCTCTCAGGACAAATTAGGTGTATTCGGTAATTTAACAACACGGTGAGCGTCATTTCCATATTTCACTCCATGCAGCAGAGCAGACTTTCACAAATAAAAGAAAAAAATGACAGGAAAACAAGCCGTGTGACACCTTTCACTGGGTTTGAGACTCTTCTAATCCAGAAGATTTGCTGGTCCCTCATTCCTGACATCGTCATTCAGATGATGTTTCCACTGCAGTCATGTTTACTGACCAAAGCTGCAGTGGGAAATCCTAAATAATTGCACTCCCCCCGTGTTTTGTAGTGCATTGTGCTGCCAAACAAACTCTAAATCTACACAAAGTCTGAGCTCTCTTCCTCCGGTTTTCCTTGACTGACTTTCATCTCAACATTTGGGGCTTTTATTTCCTGATATATGAAGAGCAGAAGGACTCAGGCATTGTTCAAACGAAGCCATCCTCCTTCCAAGACCTGATCCAGGTGGTAGTATGATGGTCGTGGATGGCTTCACAATCCAGACAGCTTGCAAAAACTGACTTGTGTTATGGAAAAAAAAATCCTGCACACCCAACCTGAGATTCCAGAACAATAGAGTCCAAAATAGAATCCAATTGAGGCGCTAAATATGAGTTACAAACAAGGCTGGATGTTATTGTGAATAGGCTAACGTGTAGCGGAGGTCAACTGTGTTTTTTGACGTGTTACAAGTAAGACATAGGTTTGGAAATGGATTATTCATTTCCCCCCCCCCTATCAAGTGCACCATAGTGTGGAAAATATGTTATTTTAAATCTTTTCTTTCTTTTAATGGAAAATATGTCCAAATTAAAGTCTTCTTTCTCTTTCGGCTCTTCCCAACAGGCGTCGCCACAGCGAAACAACCTCTCAGTCAAGGATGAGTCGCATGGTTAACTTGGCAATGTTTTCTGCCAGATGCCCTTCCTGATGCAACCCTCTCAATTTAACCAGGCTTGGGACCGGCACAGAAGCAGAGAATGGAATAGGGAGCTGCCAAGATTCGAACCCTGGTTTCACAGATGGAAGGCGTCGCAAACCAGCACGAGCTAAACTGGCTCCCTTATGTCCAAATTAAAGTAATTATGCCAAAACGTGGAACAAATGCCTTTCAAACACGAGAAAGATTTACGGTCACTCATCACACATACTATGAGCGGCTGGACTGGCACATGAGAAGCCAGGGTTTGATTCCCATGTGGCTTAATGAGCTTCATCCAGTGTGGGTCCTTGGGCAAGACGCTTCGCGCTACTGCCAAACAATGTAGCCACATGGGGCCCCAAGTCTGGGCTCCCCTGTGCCGGTCCATGAAAAACCTTAAACAGGGTTGTCAGGAAGGGCATCCAGCGTAAACATCTTTGCCAAATCACCCGTTCGACCCCTCAAGAGATATGCTGAAAGAAAGGTGAGCAGCAACATCGTAGATACCATGTGCCTCTTTTTTGGTTTAGTTTTCAGGTGTCTCTCAGGTGTTGCTCCGCCTTCCTTGGGGTCAGTTTTCGTCTGTTTGGTTGACGACTATTGCTAAACCAAACAGCTGTTTCTCCTCACAAGAACAAACTGCATCCACTGCCGCCTGATGTATCATTGGGGAATGGCAACAACTTTAATCGTTCAGTCGAAAACACAAACCCTATTCACTTTGATGTGTTCAGGAAACACGGCCCCCCCGGCTTGTTGAACATTTTACACTTCGGACATTCAGGTTTCAGAACGTCGTCTGTAAGAAATGTGATGAATCCAACAAGGTCAAGACAACTAAATATCATCACAGTAAAATATTTCATGGAGGAGCAGCTACAGAAATGTTGCCGGTCTCCTTTACTTCTTGCATGTTTGGACTTTCCTGAAACACTCATCCTTTTGCGCAGCATCAGTTCCTTCCAATTTGCAACCGTTCAGCCTCACAGATTTGTGGGAACTTTGACAACCTTTGATAAGAGATCGGTTCTATGCTTCCGAGTCAAAATGTCCTTTAAGGAGGTTCCTCATAAAATACTGATCATGTTCTGCTGAATGTGGCTGAGAAGCCAAAGCGGCAGATGTGTCAGGGCTGTGTGCACAGCTCATTATATCTGAGCAGGGAGGAGTCCTCCGAGTGGGAGCTGTGCAGACCTTCAACATGCTGTAATGGTCCCATCAAGATGCTACTGCCTGTACTCAGCACAGTGCTGGCTTGAGTTGGAGGGGGGGTTATTGCTGCTCGCTGCTGAATTCACACAATTATGTTCTTGAATAAAAAAAACCTCCAAAGCAGGTCTGGTTTCTCTCACTGCCAGTTGTCCCTTTCATTGTTTCAGGTTCTGCGGAGCGACCAAATAAAACTAAAGAGCGAACAAATCCTCCTGAGGAATTACTCCTCTGATACTTTGTAGTTTTGCCTGTTCCTAATTCTCTCTGGTCAGGTTTCTTGAACATAAGACCTCTGCTTGGATATGAGATCTCTGCAGGCTTTAATGGCAGGGTTGAGTTTTTAGGGGTTTACTGCCATCTGTTGGTTCCTGCTGATACTGATCATCAGCGGCTCCAGCCTCTAGTGAGGGCCTTTGGTACGTTGGTCACTCGGCATGAGGCGTCCAACGTTTTTAACGATTCGATCATAATTTGTGGTTCCCGATACGGTAAAATTGATCCAGGCCATCTTTAGCCAAAAACTCAACCAGTGTGACTCAGATAAATACCTGAGTACTGAACAGTGCCGGTGACGATTGTCCAACATCAATGTGATTGATTATATTTTTAAGCTATTTTATAATAAATCGATTGGATTAAGAACTTGTCTCATACAGATCAACCTGGTTGGATCGTAAGAATATAAAAATCTATGAATGATCACAGACGGAGCAGCTCCCCTCTGGACAGCATTCAAATCGAGTCTCTACTAAAGATTTATCATTTTAAGGTGGTTTGGATAACAATATTTTAAGATCATATGCTAATATTCTGAACCGCTGTCCAGGCTCCATGTCTGTGATCACAGATAATTGAATCATCAGCTTCTTTTTGAGAAACAGATTCCTATTTTTAGAATATTTCAAAGCTTATCCATAATAATTAAAGCTTTAATAAGGAAGATCAAGCTCCTTTCCAGGTACGCTGGTTGTTGCATCTCTACACGGCTTCACGTTGAACCATTTGCTAAATAGCCCACCTTTCTTTTCAGCCAATCACAAGCCCACTTTGGTCTTTAAAGTCTTGGATTGCCGTCTCTGTGATGCGTTTGTCATGGTCTGGTTCTGGGGGTCCAGGTTCTTTCCACCAGCATGTCCTCGACCCAGAACCTAACCACTAAAGTTTATGGACTTAATGTGTGCACATTTTTCTGAAACATGGAAAAATCTTTCATCTCATCATAATATCTCTTCTGATTGAAATGCGTCATTAGGACATGTGTTGAAACTTTGATCATATTTCAGGTCAAAACGGCTGTTTGCTGTGAAAGGACGTGTCGAGAACACGTTGCTCTCGGATTCTCACCATATTGCAGGAGTTCTCGGCTAAATGTGGTTGAAATGACTTTGGAATCTTAAAGTAGAATACAGATTTTGAAACTGAAGTAGTTTATCGTCGGGTTTTTTCAACTTAAAAAATGAGCTAACTACATTTTAAAACGATAACATTTTGTCTATGATAAATGAAAGAAGGAGTATGAGAAGTATTTACCTGTCGTTTATTTCAAAATGTGTCCAAAGGAGAAAAACCTTACAAAGCCAGTAAGATTGAGAGATAAAAACGTTTCTTTGTGGCCTCGTTGACCACCGTCAGCATGGCTGCTTAAAATGGCACAGCTCCACCAACGACGGCCCAGGCAGACTTGGCAGGAAACTTGACTGTCACAGAACCGGTGGAGATGCAATAGGACTGGAAAACCAGTAAATCATGGCCACACACAAAAAAACGGGCAAAAAGGAGCACCAGGCCTAAAACCAGGAACCGAAATCTGCTGTCAAACCAGCATCTCTTAAAGGGAAACCATGTTTCTAGGAGAAAAAAAAAGCTCTTCTGGAGCATTACAGATGTTTCAATCGACTTCTCTAACGGTGGCATCGACATGGCTGCTTGAGGAAGAGGCTTGAAAGTGGCGATTCAATTAGAGAGCAGTCCAAAGAGTTCAGTGACGGCTGAACAAATGTGCAGAGGTAGAGAACAGACGGAGTGGATAAACTTCAAACACAAACGGCTTCCTCCGTTTCCTCCACTTGAAAATATGCATCGAGGCCTCAGTCTGCGTCCTCCTCTTCCTCAGACTCTGATTCTGGAAGGGAAACATTAGTCGGCGGCGTTTTCAAACACTCGTGTTCTCAACGAGGATAGCGGAGCCTAAAGAAAGAAGGCAGCACCCACCTTCCTCTGCGTTCTTCAGCCACTCCACAAACGCTTTCATCTGGTCCAGGAAAACGCTCTTTCCTTTGGCTAAATGGGCTTCGTTGTACCACTTCAGAATCGGTTCCTCGCTCAAAACATCCGCTTTATAAAAGAAGCACAGAACGCAGGAAAGAAAATCTATTTAAAGCCGAGCGCAGATGCCTCACGGAGGCCGGAAAAACAAACTTCTGCAGCGTCAGTCAAGAACAGAATTTCAGGCCATCATCTGCTGCCATCTGGCACTTCCAAACACTTCACCGTCAGAGAAGAGTACAGACAAGCGGAGCCTTGTGGGCATAATTAACTGACCTTTATACAGCAGAACAACTATTTTCTGGAAGGCCTTCATGAAGTGGATGTTGTCATAACAGTATTCTTGGATCTTCAGCAGGAGAGTGAGTTCAGAGAGGCCCTGGGATGTAAACGCCTTCAGAAGAGGGCTGTATTGCTGAGAAAGGAAACGGGAAAAGTCAAGTTCTGGGTCGAAACACAGGAAGCAACATTCGCGGCCTTCCAACCCCTTTGCACTTTGACCTTCCAGCGGGTAAATTCACCTGAACCATGTAACTTCACCTTCAAGTGCTTGATGGCTTGCTCCGTGACAAGCTCCTCCTTCTTGTTCCACTCCACGGAGCTCATCACGCTGGCCCAGATGAGGCCGATCATGGTCTGCTCAGAGATGTTGTTCTTCTTGATCTCCTCCCGGGTGTAAGCGATGATCTGGAAGACGGTTTGGAGAATGAGGACAAATCACTTCCGACTCGTGCTGAGCATCACCTTTCATCCAGACAGACAAGAGGAGGTTAATCCATGAGAGGCCCCGCCTCCCACATGTCTTTTCCCTGCAGTCCGCTTACAGGAGAACCAGAACAGACAGAGAACTTCATTCTCCTAAGTTTCAGTAAGTCTTTCCATCGCAGTCTTGAGACGGAATATGGATTCATCGGCATCGACGGCTCACTGAAGCGAACGCTACGCTAGTGCAGCCAACGCATCCTTCGAGAGCTTTATTTGTTTTACATTTTTATATTTGTGGATTATCTTTCTAGCTGTATTCCTTTCCCTCAAACCTTTCTGTTATCGTAGTTTGTCCGTTTTTTTCCCGGTTATTCTTTGTTGCATGACACCGTACACGCTCTGGCTTGCGTTGCTCTCATTGACGCTTCATTTTGAGAATGTTTGTCGCGCAATAATTGACTCTTTAAACGACGTAAATGTGGGTTCTGAAGGAATTCAACTTGTTATTGAATCATAGATAAATGAACATGTCAGACGGTGAACTTTATTGTGAGAATTTTGAACTAATTTGAGTTTAAAACCATTTGAAGAGACCCAACAGGACCAAAGGGTTTTAGTTCATCTTCCAATGCATAAACACAACTGTGAAGACGTACTTAGTTACTAACCCAGTAGGAGAACAGAGAAATTCACTCAGACTTCTACTTACAAACACCAACCGATGAGAAAAGAGCTTCTCCGGCGGTTCTGTTTGTGTCTGTCGTTGGTTTTAACATTCAGCATATTGGTCTGAGGTCATTGATAAACAGTTTCAGCTGAAGCTGATCTTCCTGCAGCCTGAACGGTTGTTCCGTTGTGACGGATCCTGCTGCTGATGACCTTCTTCAGCTGTTTTAACCACACAGATCAGCTCTTCCATAAAAGCCTGTTGGAACCTGTGCTGGGGGGTCTGATCAGCTGACTCGCTCACACTGAAGCTGGATCTGTGCAGGAGGGTGGAGACGCTGACTGAAGGAGAAATAATGAGCCAACCTCGTGATGAAACAACCATCAGAGGTCTCTCCAGACCACAGAGAGAATTTCAACAGGGGATGGGAGGATTTTCACTACATCTATCCTTCAACCCCACCTGAGGAACATGTGAAGGTCAAGAGGAGAGAAGTCTGCGGTGCTGCAGCTCAAACGAAGCTGGTGGGACTTACGTCCTTGAGCGGGTCTCCGCGGGACATCTGATCCTCGATCTCCTTCTGCAGCTCCTTGCGAGTTCCTATGGACTGCTGGTTTTTGACGAAGCCTGACAGCTCCTGGAGCCCGGCGTCATTAAAGTACTTGGAGAAGTGTTCGCAGCTGCGCTTGTTGGCAGGAAAAAGTTCCTAAAAAGGTGGAGACAAACCTCGCTGAGAAGTTCTGCTGCTAGAAACGGCAGAGAAGGATTTGGTGACGAGATGACGGTCGCACCAGTAGCCTGTTGTCCATGCCGACCTTTCGGAGACTGGCAGCCACGGAGTTGAAGTCCCTCTCAGAGAGCCAGGATTTGAAGAGTTTTACGGCAAAGCTTGCCGACACACCTGAGGAGAGGCGGGAAACGGGAGTGAGCTGCTGAGAAGAGCATCCGTAAACACGAGAGAGCAGCGGGGAGATTCACCGGAGCTGCATCTGGAACCAAAACTAAGCCCAGTTTCTCTGGACCGTCCTCCAATAACGGCAGAAAAATGGGAAGCAGATGGGGGCTCACTGCAATGTATCACAGCGTTTTAAGGCGGAATCGTTATTAATGGGCGACGATGGATCACCGAGCCATCAGCTGCAGCCTTTCAGGTAACCGTTTTCCACTGCACCCACATCATCGGTTTACCAGCTCTTCATTATCTGAGCAAGCATTAGTCTCACAAATGAAGCCTTCATTCAGACTACGGCTGACGCCGCATGATGGCAGCTTAGTCACACACAGCTGAGAGGACGACGACTTCTTTACCTGAACGTCATCGTTTCTATTATTTGGCTGAGCTGGAATGAGACGGTCGTTGCAGATATATCTTTGTTCGGGCATCATTGTCATTACTGTAGAATATTTATTTGCTAATTTCAAGTAATCAACTAGTAAAAATAAGAATCATCTTGGGAAATTGGTCCTAAATGAGATGGATTTTGACGAAAACAAAACAAGATTGTAAAGGAGCCTCTTTAGTGAGACACCTGAGGTTGAAGATGAAACAGCCGTTCTCAGCCGTTGCTAGGGCAACAGCTGAAAAATATCTCCCACTCATTTCATTTCCTTGGTCTTAAAGCAGGGTGACCTTTTCACGGCAGCGTTGGTCACTTTACTTCATGCTCTCAAGTCTCACCGCCGCCGTTAACGGGGACAGAATTATGTTCCATCAGCTGGAAGAATCAAACGCACGCCACCCGTTTTAGGGCTCATGACGCCGCCTTCAGCTTCACTACAGTCCAGACCTGCATGTTGGCTCCAACAGAACCAAAGGGCATCATCAATCACCGGGAAAAATGCACAGTGGTAGCAATCAAACACATGTAATTAAAAACTGAAGTTTTTAGTTTTCTCTAGTAAAATGTGTATAAAAATCAGAATTCTAAAGCGTTCAAAAATATGTGTCCAAAATGCTGATATATTTGAAACAGCAGCTAAAAGCGAGTCTCTAGCCCAGCACGCCCCGCTGGCCTAGAGGTTAAGACAGCCGGAAGCCGGTGTTTGAATCCAGTGAATAGTAGCCTTGCATGGCCTCTAATTATTTTGAGCTTAGCTTCTTTTTTGCTAAACCTCTAACGAATATTTGTTTTCTTACTAGAGAATATCAAGAAAGTTTTCTTTGTCATCTTTTGCAGTGATGACATCATCGAGCCAACATGCCGTTACAGCAGAAACGCTTCATTTCTACTTAGTGAAACTTCCACGGATGAAGAGATCTTTTGCGACAGCTTCATCTGTGCGCCCGTCACGCGCTGCGCTTTAGTGTTTTCTCGCTGAAATCCACAGCATTCCCACACCAACAGCCCACCTTCTTTAACCAGGTTCTCGTTGAAGAGGCTGCTGAGGATGGATGCGGAGATGGTGCCGTTGGCCAGCAGGATTCCCGTCAGCATGGCCAGCTTGTTACATTCGGACTCGGAGAAGCCCTTCAGAAACAGCAGCAGCTGCCAAACACATCAACACAGCTTCAGCTCCTCGCACTCCATCACACCTTCCTGCTCTCGGGCGACATGAATCTCACCTTTTTGACCTCGTCCTCGAATCCCTTCTCCAAGTATTTGTAACGCCTGATGAGCTTGTTAAAGACCTACAAACGCAAAGCATTCTGGTTAGGATTTTAGAGACTCACGCTCTCCGGTTTGGTGGAGATAAGATCCGCTCCTTCATGAACCGTCTGTGTTCTCAGTGAATCGATGAATATTTTCTTTGCAGCTCCACTTGTTCTCAGAACGTCTGCAGCGTCTCTCCCATCGTTTTTTTATCCATTCCACTCAGAAACTAAAGCTTACCCGATAAAATCACAAGAACAAACGGTTTTTGTGAGGCGAGACTGTGTTCTGTCGGGTATCTCGGACGCACATTCCCAAAAGGTGCAAAAGATGTTGAACTGGTTTCAACTCAAACGTTTCACATATTTGGGGAATGGAGGAGAAATGCTGAAGAGACAGAAAACTCCTTCAGTGCACAGAGGAGCAGCTCAGCATGAAACTCCAGTGCAGACGTTCATCCTGGTCTTAACTGTGAGAACGTCTCAGGTTTGAATCAAAGACTGGCTCTACCTGCAGAAGGAGAGCCGGGTGAGAGGAGGAGCAGCTTTTGAGTTGACAGAACGAGGAGATCTTCAGGTTGGTTTTGCCGTGTCGCTCACAGCGCAGAGCAAAAGCACAAAATCCTGATGCGACCAAACGTTTAACAAACTCTGCTTGAGAATGAGAAATAAGGTTTCTGTTTGAGTCCACAGGCGAGTCTAAACTACACATACGTGGGGGCTCATGAGGAGTGGCAGCAGAGCTTTTAGACGGAGCCCTCTGTCACACAACACTCAGAAGAGCTGCAGCTACCTGTGCGTACGCCTGCATGGTCTCTATGTCCTCTTGTGCTTTGAAGAGGCAGAACTCGGTGGGGGTCATGTCTTCTGCCAGAGTTCCTCCCGGGGCTAAAAACACAAACATGTTTTGATTTATTCTTCCAATAGAGTAAATGATGTGGCTCAACTTGTCAATAGGAGAATTCTATGAGGCGGACACAGAATGTTTCATAGAGTCTGAGTGTCATTTAGTTAGAAAGTAAAAAACAATATTTCTAACAAATGCCTCTTTTTATTATTATTCATCCATCCATCTTCTAAACCCGTTTTGTGCCTTTCGGGGTCACGGGGCTGCCGGAGTCTATCCCGGACATCCTGGACAGTCTGTGGTCTGTCGCAGGGCCACAGTCACACACCCATGCACACGCACATTCACACCTATGGAATGTCTAGAGCAGGGGGGTCATTTTCACCGAGGGCCACATCAGCATAGCGGCTGTCCTCAAAGGGCCAGATGTAACTTATACATGTAACTAAATGTAATGAAAAATAAATGTAACTACTCCTTAATGTTTAATAACTCATTATTTATTTACTATAACCTTTTAAAGTGACAATTCCAGTTGCATAGAAAACATATGTTTGCGTGTTACTCTAGCATAAATCCTTTTACATTTGATTCTGTCAGGTTAGGTTATATGGACAGTGTTTAAGTCCTAATTTATAGTTGCCCAATCGGATATTTCAAGTCAGATTCCCCCTAGATATGAGTAAATACACACCAATTTTTATATTTTATTTGAAGAAATTAAAAACTTTTATGTTCTCGCGGGCCACAGAAAATGACATGGAGGGCCGCATTTGGCCCCCGGGCCTTGAGTTTGACACATGTGGTCTAGTGTAACCAATTGAAGCATGTTTTTGGACGGTGGGAGGAAGCCGCAGTGCTTGGGGAGAACATGCAAACTCCACACAGAAAGCTTCCCCACTGATGTTCTGTTTCAGGTCCCCCACCCGGGACTTGAACTAGGGGGAATTTTGCTGTGAAGCAAGAGCGCTAAGCACTGCACCAGCGTGCAGGAGAGTCTTTGTCTTTTCCATGAAACTCCATTTTGCTTTAAAGTAGCGTTTCACAGCTTTATTTTTTTCATTTTGCCAGTACAGAGGCTTATTTGACACAAACGGGCTGCTGAAGCTGCACATGTGCAATAAGTGGACTAGTATGATGAAGTCTATTATGTGCTGTGTTAAACTGGCCTGTAATATTGTGTTGTGATGTTTACTTTTCTATGAATATGAGAAACTCTCTGGAATTTGGTTGAGCTAATAACATGTCACGATGACAATAAAGTCTATTCTATTCTTCTATTCTATACTTGCTTAATCTCAACTCACACAAATGTAAAGCAACCATATTCAGCGGGGAAAATAAGTATTGAACACGTCAACATTTCTCTCAAAAAACACATTTCTAATCGAGCTATTGACATTCAATTTTCACCAGATGTCGGCATCAACCCAAGTAATGCACACATAGAAAGAAATCCAAACATTTATGTCCATAAATGAAGTTAAGTGTAATAAAGTGAAATGGCACAGGGAATAAGTATTGAACACATGAAGAAAAGGAGGGGTAAAAAGGTCTGGCAAGCCAAGAAAGCAGCTGGAGTTTGTCAGTATGCAGAAGGTTAACCTGCCCCCTATTAGTGCAAAGTAATATCAGCTGGTATAGTCCTGATTGATGCCTTTTAAAAAGGTTTCTCACCAGCAAGGTGTTAGACCAGAAGCATTGCATGATGGGTAAAAGCAAAGAGCTGTCCAAAGACCTACGCAACATTATTGTTGCAAAACACACTGAAGGCATTGGTTACAGGTGCATTTCTAAACTTCTGAAAGTTCCAGTGAGTACCATTGGGGCCATCATCCGGAAGTGGAAAGAACACGGCATTACCATAAACCTGCCACGGCCAGGTGCTCCTCGCAAGATTTCAGACAGAGGAGTCAGAACAATCATCAGAAGGGTTCTCCAACAGCCCAGGACCACTTGTGGAGAGCTTCAGAAAGACCTGGAATCAGCAGGTACCGTTGTTTCAAAGAAAACAATAAGTAATGCACTCGACCGCCATGGCCTCCATGCACGCACACCACGCAAGACTCCATTTTTGAAAAAGAAGCATGTTGAAGCTCGTTTGGAGTTTGCGACCCCATGACATTCTGGGAGAAGATACTATGGTCAGATGAGACCAAAATTGAACTCTTCGGATGTCATAAGACACATGTTTGGAGGAAAAATGGCACCGCACATCACCCCCAAAACACCATACCAACAGTCAAGTTTGGAGGTGGGAGCATCATGGCGTGGGGCTGTTTTTCAGCATGTGGTACTGGTAGACTTCATATCATTGAAGGAATAATGACTGGAGAAAAGTATGGAGACATTCTTGATCAGAATCTGCTGTCATCTGCCAGGCTGCTGAAGATGAAAAGAGGGTGGATCTTTCAGCAAGACAACGATCCCAAGCACACAGCCAAGGTAACACTCAACTGGTTGAAGAAAAAGAAAATAAAGCTGCTAGAATGGCCCAGTCTTGAATCCAATTGAAAATCTTTGGAAAGAACTGAAGATCCAGGTTCACAGAAGAGACCCCCTGAACCTTGAAGATTTGAAGGCAGTTTGTGTGGATGAATGGGCCAAAATCACACCTGAGCAATGTATTCCACTGGTTTCTCCATACAGGAGGCGTCTTGAGGCTGTAATCACCAACAAAGGTTTTTGCACTAAGTATTAAATAAATTTCAGTAAGCATGTTCAATACTTATTCCCTGGGCCATTTCCCTTTATTACACATAACTTCATTTATGGACATAAATGTTTGGATTTCTTTCTATGTGTGCATTACTTGGGTTGATGCCAACATCTGGTGAAAATTTCATGTCAATAACTCGATTAGAAATATGTTTTTTGAGATAAATGTTGACATGTTCAATACTTATTTTCCCCGCTGTACAACACATATAAAAGCTGAGTGAATAAGAATTAGATAAAGAGTTTATTTACAGAAATTAGTTAAAAGAAATAGATTGTGTCCAAAAGTAAAAAAGCTTCACTTATTGGTGAGGGCAGACCTCCCTTTTTATACTGAAATCCTCCTGATCAGTGTTAAATACAGAAGCTGACCTCTGTTGGGACCACAAAGTTTTTGTGCTCCTTTCATGCATTTGTTCTGTTCTCAAAGGTCACTGGACGTTTTTAAAAAGACCCGTTTGCCCCAAACCGTCTGCATTGCAGCACAAATGTGCAGTGAGAGAAGAAATGCAGCAAACTGCAGATCCACTCTCTGATGCTTTCAGTGAAGACTTTTTGCCTAAAACATCAACTAAGTACAGTTTTGAAGCTTTCTGTCATCTTTCCTAATATTTGAGTATTTTGAATTGTTTCCCAGACCAGTTCAGGCCTGATGGGACGTGCCCCCGCACCACTCATCAGAGAAAGACGCTGCGTTTTGGAGGACTTTCTCTCTGTACAGCCACTTACCCAGCATTCCTCCAGCCACCAGGATGTCAAAGAGCGTCTCCGCATATCGCCGGTAGTCGAGCTTGGCACCGGAGGCATCAAGGAACTTTCCGACGGCGTCCAAATCTGTGCCACTTTGGTTTAGGCCTTGTACAATGCTTTCCTGAAACTGGGAAGGGTCAAACCTCTCCTTTTCATCTGTGGAATGAAGACACATTTTCTCAAATTCTGCCAAGCGATCCATGAACTTCTAGATAGCAGGTACTTTCATTACCTGTGACTAATATCTGTCATCTTTCCAAACCAATCTTTCAAACACATTTAGATGGTGAATAAAGCAACTAATTCACTTTCAATTCATGTGTTTTTCACAGAACTAGCCAGGAGAGCCTGACCGTCACTCCGTACGTGGTTCTTTGGAGGCCTTCTGAAGTTCCTCACCTCTTTTTCTAGTTTTGAAGCGCTGGCCTGTGAGCGTAGGCTTCTGCTGCTTTTGATTACTCATAAAAGACACTCTGCAACAGCGGAAACAAGTCAGGATGAGAAGAAGCATCACATCTGTCTCCAACCACTTCATCTTCACGTTGTCGTGGATAACCAATGACACAATGTAGACAGGGCTGCAGCAGCAGCTAAATCCTTTTCTTTCTTGACACAGACTTTTTGCTTTGACAAAAGCCAAATCAGTGGAGAATGTGTTTCTGACACGGACCTTTCTTATTGGCCTGTTTGCTGCACAAAAAGTACAGATATTTGTTGATTGCTATTTTGCTGAACGAAGATGAAACTTAAAGGGTAATAACTGGCAAAAAAAATAAAGAAAGAAATGATCAAAGTTGACCATAAATAAAGTGAAAACAGCACAATAACAAAAAAGTTTTTGTGAAAAATGCCAGCGCCGGGTATCGAACCAGCGAGCTTCTGCACCAAGGATTCCCCATGTATTTCAATGGAGGCAAAAATCCTGGAATATCTGGAAAGGTTCAAGGGTTTGAAGGACCAAAAGGACCAAAAGTCATAGCTGGAAAAAGCTGAACATTTGAATAGTTAAATGGTTAAAACAGCTGAAAAATTGTAGGAATTAAGCAGCAAAAAATGGCGGAAGATACTATAATAAAGAAAGAGAAGATGGAAAAAAGGGAAAACAATGGGTTGTAGAGTTCAACCAATAAACAAGGACACTAAGGGAAAGATCTCCTTCCATAATTTAAAAAGAAATAACTAAGACAATTCAGAAACAGTAGATCAATGGATCAGACTTGAAAGATCAACCTGTGTGAATGACAGCAAAAATTAAAAACCCTCTGCTTTTAAAACCTCTTCCAGTCCAGGAACCACTTGGACTACTGCTCAGCAAGTCACTTATGGTGTCAGCATCACAGGATGTGTGTGATTGTTGTGTTATGAGGGAAATTAAGCAGTTATAGTCACAGAAACGGACAGAAATCTACAAGACAAGCATTAAGTCTGAATTAATATGGAGGCTAAAACTACATGTACCATCTCTTTCAACATAAAGAAGCCAACAGCAGACATTACTAAAAATCCATGTAGTCAGTTTTTTTTTTTTTTAAGGGTATTTGGGTTTTTATTTACAACTGTAGCAACAGGCAGGAGTCAGTTATGGAGAAACGTCGGCCTGTCATATATTCCCGGGAGTTCTTTTCAGCCTGAGTCGTTCTGTCCCATTTTTAGTTACACGTAACAAAGTGAGGATACCGACACCAACAAAAGCGCGGGAACCTTTAGATTCCACCGAAAAAAGATCGACTTATCAACCAGATTAATGTCAACACCGCGAAAACGGCAGGAATCAAAATGACCTCAGAAGAGAACACGGCTAAAGCTAGGGGCTATAGCGGCTAAAGCTAGCGGCTAAAGCTAGCGGCTAACGCGAAGCGGAACTCCCGTCCCGTTTTTCAGAAGCCTGGCTTTCCTGGAGCCAAACGACAATCCGCGCAAACATGTAGGCGGCCCTCGATGTCAAAACCCCAAAAAACACAAAACAACACTCACAGAAATCCTCTTTGTAGGTCAAAAACAGCCGGAGAAAAAAAGTACAGTGGGTCTGTGGCCAGGCAGAAATGGGTTGGGGGAATCGTCAACGCGCATGCGCACAATACCACTTCAAATACATTGCAAAAAGAAAAGAAAAGGATAATCGCTGAATATTTGCATAGTTTTTATGTCTGATTACAACTAAATATTTTCTTTAAAAATATATATAAATAAATATTTTTAATAGATTTTTGTCAAATGTCTCACTTTATTGCTACACGTGCGCGCGCGTGCGTGAGCGCGCGTGCCATTGAAAGGCAGTCAGAATTTGGTGCTGTCTGGAGTTAAAACACAGGAGGGGGGTGTTGTTCTGCAGTCGGACGCTCGTCAGGACAAACGCGAAACTGTCATGTTGCGTTAAAGAGCGCCACGTAAATTCCACTGTCAACCTGGAAACTTTTCTGAGCACATGTTGAGATCATATAGAGTCCTCATATCACATGATAGTGGTTTCTCTGGAAAAACACGCGAGGCCCTTATGCTTCTTTGCCGTGGGCCTTTTTTTTCTCCCCCTAAATCTCAGTCTGCAGCTGCTTCCCAGACTGGACGTTTTACTATAAAAACAACTATGCTTCCTAAAAATACACCACTTGAAATTTATTTTACTAAGTTCATTTGAGTATAAGTGTAGCAATTATACTTCAGACCATGTACATGTAGTGCAGGATGTATACTAAATGAATTCCTTTCAGACTTAATTAGAACATTTAAAAGTTATAATATTTAGATGGCATATAAAAAGTAATACAATAAATACTTGTAGTAGACTAAAATCGATTAAGAGTTGCTAAGCTTTTCACTGCAAACACAAAACTATGATGTTCTCTTTTAAAATTTGAATCTGTTTAAAATATTTTCAAAAAGCTTTAAGTTAATAGACATTTGTGAAAATAGTCAAATTACATTCTCAATTTTAATAATTTCATGATTAAATTTGTATGAATATCCTTCCAGATTAACTGACTTATGGTGCATTCCTAAAACACCTGTATTTAAAAAAGAAAAACAACTATTTTAATAATATTAATAATATCAATTAATCATTGATTTACAGTTAATCACTGTTTTTTTTTTTGGGAAAACTTAAGTGCAAAGTCTTAAAATTGACATTTAATAGTCTTCTTTAATACCAGATATGTCATTATAGGAACAAAAACATCAACAACACTGAAAATGATAGTTATGATGGCAAAACTGCTACTCTAAGGTCATTTAAGTCCGAATGACGTTAAAAATTTGTATTTTCATGTTTTTTTAAGTAAAGTCAGGTTTTAAAGTGAACTACCAAATACAGTAAATGAAACGAATAATTGCAAATAATGATAACTTTTCACGCAAAACGTGCGTGAAAAACTTAATTTTTTTGTCCAACAGCGCGTGAAGGCAGCACCCCCCGCCCCCTCGCCCCTGGAGGTGATTAATAAGAGGCTCGGGACTCGCCCAGAAACGCCGCTCCAGCCACTCCCTACGCCCGGCAGAGCCCGAGCTCCCAGATCCATCCGGAGCTCCATTCACTGAGCCACATCCAGCGCCAGGCAGCCGGGAAGGGTCCTGCAGAAGTGGACAGCCACCTGGGGCTCGAACCTCCAGCGCGCAGAGTGGATTTAGAAGCAGAGGAACTCCAGCAGAGATAAAGAGGTGAGCTCAGAAGTTTTCCTTTGTGTGAAAGTCTGCAGCTCTCGACCCTGTCTGCAGCTCAGATGGGACTCTGTTCTCTCGTGTTCTTTGTGAGGGTAAAGAGAACTGTTCTCCAAAACTCCCGAACAACGGGCACGCGTAATTACCAACATCTGCGCGCGTCTGTGAACGCGCCCTGCTGTCAGGAAACCTTTAAAAACGGACAGAGAAGTTGAATCACAAACGGAAATGTAAAAAGTTTTGATTTTTCTTCTTCTGTGCATCATTTCTGACTTGAGTTGTCTTCACCTCAACCCTCCTGGTTTTTGGAGCTCCTGAAGTGAATAAATCAGAGCTCCTCAGCATGAATACCACCATTCTCTCCTCTCTATTTCTGCTCAATTCTCATGTGGGATTCTCTGAACAAAAGCAGCTTTATGTGAAGAAATGGAGTTGATTTTTATTGTTTTAATAAAAAAAAAGCAACTTTTGGAGAGCATGAATCCACGCATGGGAAATCTGACTCGTGCAGGCTGAGCTGAAGCCCCCACATGGTTGGAGACTTTTTTTTTTTTTTTTTTTTAAAGCAAAGTTTGTGGTTTTCCACAAATATGCGTCTCCTCTGTAGGCCAGTTTCTCAGCTGGAGAGGCAGATGGGAACTTTATTACCCCCACTGATCAAACAATGAATGACGCAAGTCCCCAGTTGTAGAGGAGCTAACCTTTGGAGCTCTTCTGGGAACATGGGGAAGAACCCCCCCACCACCCCCCCAAGGAGCTCTTCTGCGGGGTGACATGTGGCGGTCTGGTGCGGTGCCATGGTGATGAATGGGATTTGCACTTGTCTGCTGTGTAGTGAGGCGTGTGTCCAGTGTTGGGCCTGGGTCAACAGTAAGAGGTGGAGTGGGGAGATGCACGTGCCCCCTCCCAGCATGCACCCTGTCATCCCATAGCAGCCATAACGGCTTTTTTTAAATTTAATTTTCCGTCCGTTCATTTAGGCGCCTGAACTTCACTTCCTTTGGCTCCCCGCAGAAATAATACTGTCGTTCTTTGGCTTCTTTCTCTGCTCTCTCCAGCTGTTTTCTGCATTCACTTCAGATCCCTTTTTTGAACGGATACAGACAAACTGTGTGAGAGGCTCCTCTTCAGGTCTGCAGCACATTACTCCACTGTTCTACAGAACATGCCACAGAGGTGGAGGGTTTAAAAAAAACAAACTGTCCGTTACTGCTTTTAGTTTGGTAAAATGAAGTTGTGTAAGAGCAACGTCTGCGTGTACTTTGTCTTCAAAACCAGCTGTTTGTCAACTCCTGGAGTATAGTTTTATGGGATGTTATCTGGATCCTGATTCCACCCTCAATTTAAAGTTCAGACACTTGTTTTCAGTCTGAGAGAAAATGACTGAGCTCTGCAGATGATAGATCACTTAAAAAAAAAAGACATGAGGACCAAGAAACTATGAAAGATTTAAAAGTAAAATAGTGTTTTGAACATGTTGAAGCATTTTTCTCATGATGTATGCAAAAACAGTTTAGATTAAAACTGCATTTGTCTGTATTTCTGTATTTGAATGGTGGTGAATCCGGAGCAGATGAGAAAATGCAGTTTGAAAAAGCTTGTAGTTTTGGCACAAACTATATCTGTGGGCCACAAACTCTCTGCTCTGCTCCATTCTGATGCATCCACTTGTAAATAGATCCATGTGTGTCCTTGTTTTCCTCGTCTGGGCTAACAACTGGCTCAAAACTGTTAGTCAACTTTGGATTGTGGAGGGCTGTAAGCTAACAGCTGCTGTTTACAACCTGGAGGTGAACTTCTAATGAATTCCTGCTGCTCTGCAGAAGCTATGTCCTAGAAACTGACACTGCTTTTTAGAGTTTGGCTTAAAAACGGCAAAATCCTAATTAAAAGACCACTGGGAATGCTTTGAAAATAGATTTTTTTTTAAACATACCAGAAGAGGCTCAGCTCTGTGTTCAGTTGGACTTTCACTGGCTCATATTCTCAGCCCGGTCCGGATGGAAGCTCGTCGGGTTTCTGCAGCGCCTCTGAACTTTAAGCCGCTCTGTAAAGAGTAAGCAGTTTGTTTGTGCTGAAGTTCCACCATTATTGACTTTGATGAGGCGGGTCTGCAGCGTGCAGGAACGCCTGCAGGACTCTCCTGGGATGCAGGGCAGCAGGCTTTTCACCTTCTCCTCTCTCTGTCCCCCCCCCCCCCCCCTCCCATGCTGCTGCTCTGTTGGCCTTTAATCTTCATCTCTGGCAGCTGGTCTGATGTTGTGGCTCTTCCTCCCGCGTGACAAGGCCACGCTGATCTGTGGCAAAATGTGCAGGGTATTAGGCGGTGTAATGGATTTTATTATCGCTTGTTTGCATGGCGCCACCACTGTATTTTTCAAACAACTGCCTCCCAAAGCGGCACGGCGGCCGGCGTCATCAAGGGTCTGTCTCTGGTCCCAGTGAAAATATTGACCAATCCTAGAAGAGCGCATCACTCTGTTCTCCTGCATTTAATGAAATAAAAGCGTCCCGATGAGATCCAGCTGCTTCGTTATCTACTTTTTGTGTTTTGGCTTCTGTTCTGGGTTTGTTGACCTCCTTTTTCTAGAGGACGAACGGGGTAAAACAAACGCCCTCAGCCCTCCTCCGGAGCCCTGTTAATAATGTATGCACATTTAATGCTGCTTTTATTAATGTTTGCCCATAGCTTGATCTGGCTGGCAAATCTAGGTCAGAAGCGGAGGCATGAAGCAAAGCATGTCTCCTGATATTACAGTGACGTGCGCTGAAATCCCAGGACCGGTCAGCCGTCCCATCATCCTCTAGATGATGAAATCTCACTCCTGCCCATTTTATTGTATTTACTGAGCAACTTGGCTCCTCTAAATACAGCACTTCAATCTGTGGGAATTATGGATCAGAAGTCTGATTTGTGAAATGACTTCTGTGACGTGCACGGTGGCTGTCCCGTGTCGGATCAGTGTGGACTGTGCTCACACTTCACACCAGCTGGCTTTGGCTGAAAGATGCAGGATTTTATCAGGGAAGCCATTTCTAATGACCTCTTTCTATTATGCAGAATTATCGCTCTTATTAAAGTGAGGATGTTTCCAAACAGAAAATAATTTCTGGCACGGGCGCTTAATGGGGATCAGCATTGAATGTGCCCGATTTTTCTTTTTTTTTTTTTAAGTGTAAATCACGACCATCCGCTGCACACCAGCGCCGTGTTCCGGGCTTTGAAAGCGCTCGAGTACAAGGTGCATCGGCACTGAGACCAAAGCTGCTTCAGCCGTCCATCAGGCTTAAATAAAGATTAAAAAGAGTTTTTGTTTTAAAAGGAAACATGCTAAGTTGAATCCATCTGATTAAATTTGACAAGAATTTATGTACAAGTCTATCTAAAATGTAAAAAATTCTGTTAAACCGTTTGAACTCTAACATCTCCAGCTGAGTTTGATCAGGATTCTTCCTCGCTGGATTCGGTTCAGCAGGAACTTTGGTTCTTGGATCGAGTCCACAGCGTTCCATCTGGGGTAGTGGGTTATCATCTGCAGAGTCCTAGACGGGTCATTTTAATATTTAAAAAATAAGTAAAATTAGATTTTTACCTTGTTCAACCCCAAAATATAAACCCCAAATATAAAAATAAGATGGTTAAAATTGAAAAATGTGTATTCTTGCTTCAGAAGTATTGCAATATAAGCATTTTCACAAACATTAAAATGTTAAACTTTCAATTAACCTGGAAGCTGAGCTAATCAAGCCTTCGACATCTGACCTGTTTCTAATTTAGCAGAACATCAGAACACGGAGGGTCTACATGTGTTTTTTTTTTTTTAATTTATTTTTTAATCCACCTATCTGGGGGGGGGGACCCAGTGAAGACATTTACATAATTTTCCCCAGGTGGAGACATTCCAGCATCTGTTTTTTTTTTTTTCCAGAGGGGGTGTTGTGTTAGAAAAGATTCTGAGCTGAAGCATTCAGACATGGCAGCATCTTCAAAACGAACAGAACTGGATGTTTGATTGCTGAGACGCATTCATGAAACCCAGAGCCCGTCCTCAAATTTTTAAAAATAAATCCCCTCTCAGCTGTTGCTTCGTCTCAGCAGTGAGTTCAGCAGCTCCCCTGCTAAATACAAATTCTTCTACAGATTATTTTCCTAAATGTCCAAATCTAAGAAACTTCAGTTTGTGGCACAGTTGATCTTTAATATAAAAATACTTTCAACATTTAAAATGATTTGATGTTACTGTGACTCTTTGTGTTGAAGGTTGGTCTTCTTAAAGGGTTCGATGCAGTTGATGATAAATGGTTCAGTTATTTCTCTCTTTTAGCCATTTTTGATTTAAAAAAATATCACAGAAATGCACTTGTAGAAAGTCTTCTTTCTCCTTTGTGGTCAAACTGGCGGCTCGCTAAAGGGATCCAGTCAAAACCACTTTGTGACATCACAATGTGAGAGCCCGCCCGTTTTTGTGGATTGGGAGGGGCAGGCACTCGGAGAGCAGAGTTTTAAAGTAATGTTCTGGGTGCGTGAATGAATCAAAACACGGCTTTGGGGTCGTTTTGGTGACTCATGTAGCAGCTAACGGTGAATTTAGCTTAAAGACCTGAGCTGTGGAAACATTTTCAGGCTTGTAAAGTAAGTCGACGGAGAACCCAACACTCCTAACATAATTATTCTCATGTTAAAAAGTGATGCAATGAAGCCATGTCTTACTCAAACGGGTGTGAGTGCCTGCCTTCACTGTGAAATGGTTAAAGTAGTCTTCTTTTCTAAATCATAGAAATGGCCTTCAAATTTAAAAACAAGTTTTTTCTGAAACTGAAAAACAATCAGCAACAACAGCAGTTTTTATTTTTCCTGTTGATGCCATTAGACTAAAATCTTATGTTGGACAACTTCATATATTTGCTTTTTTATAGATTGAGTTTTTATTTTTTCTTAAGCACCAACAGATTTGACAGTGAGACAAAGTAGCCTTTAATGAACTCTTGTAGTCTTCTCCATCAATTATTGGTGCCAGAATCATTTTGGCTTTGCTTTCAAGGCTTGATGTGCATCGAGTGTTGATAAAATATTCACACTTGCTGCTCTTCGCTTTTTGCCCGATGGATGTTTCATTTGTTCCTGACGGTGCAGAAAGCGACGCTGGCGCCACTCGAGTGGCGGGCGAGTGGGCGGGCAGGAGGGGGACTGCAAGCCCTCATCCGTCCGTCGGCGTGGAGTCTGTCACAACAGCCTGTGTTGGGTTTGTCAGCGCAGCAAAGCCTGGCATCGTGGGTCTGTGCATGACCCGGCCCCCCGTTTAATCCCCAGCCCCAAAGCGGCCGGGGTGTGTGTGTGTGGGGGGGGTGGGTGTTCCTGCCGTAAGGGGAGACGGCGCCTCTGAAAACTGCAGACTCCAGCACTGTCAATGCCCCCCCCCTTAACGTGGTTTCTCCCAGCCACTGGCTGCAAGGGACTCTGATGGTTTTCTTTTATTTAGCACATCTTTGTTCACAATTGGGAACCCTTGGGGGCAGAATTCTTCAGTTGGGTAATTTCCTGAGACATTCTCTCACACGGGAAAACTATTTTTTTCCAGTTTTTATCAAATCAAAGATGACCAACAACCATATTTAATAAGAAATGGAATGTCCAAAGGGTCGGATGATTGAAATAAGGAAACAGAAATGGGTTGTTTGGTGCTGTTTTTGTCTTCTAAACCTTTGGACCTCTGGTTGTTTTGCTACGTCTTTAAAAGCCAACTGTCACTTTTTCATGCAGGAGGGGGTCGCCTACAGCCAACATGGAGGGGAAGGCGTCACTTCTAGACAACATGATTGGGGTGGGGGACATGGTCCTCCTGGAACCCTTGTCTGAAGACTCGTTTCTGGAGAACCTGAAGAAGCGCTTCGACCACAATGAAATCTACGTAAGTTTGTTTTATTTCTCGGTCCGAGCTGTGCTGCAAACTGCTGAAGGCTTGGGATTGAAGACCTTCGTCAGAAGCTGCTTGAATCTAAATGAAGGAGCTTCTGCGTCTTGGTTCTCTGCAGGTTCTGTGGGTGTGTCTCCAGATGATTACAGCTCTCTTGGCTGATGTCGCCTCATTCTCTCCTGAATTTTCTTTTTTTTTTAGCTGCACTGAACTCCCAAAATGTAGAATTCTATTTTTCTGGAGTTCAGTGCAGCACTGCTGCACATTAAGATGAAATGTTGAGTGCTTCCTGTTAAGGCACATGGGTTTTTGGCAGCACCCCTCTGCTCTTCAGCAGGAACGATCAGGAAAAGTACTGGGGCCTGTGTTTATCCAATAACAGTGTGGTGTACGATATTTAGCCTGGGGATGCATTTTCCTTTGGGTGATGTCATTCTGCAGTAATGCCCCCACCAACACCACAGCGCTGTCATATGACGGTTGGGAGCAGAAGAAAACATGGTTTTGTCCTCCAGGAGGACGACACATCATGAACCTCATAACGGCCAATCAAAGAGGTCAAGGATGTCAAAAGATGATCTGCCTCATGATCTGGTTTTTGGAAAGAAACCTTAGGTTTGGTCTTGCTCCCTTCACTGCATGGGGGCAGTTCAGAGCAACGTCGCCCTAACAACCACAGTTACTCTGAACATTCAACAAGTCCCAGCGTGTGTGTTTGCATTCATGCAATTCTCTGAGGTTATCAGCAGACGGCCTGCCGTTCGGGAGCCCCTAGTTGATCCAAACATTGATGTGTCTGTATTAGCAAAAGATACAGCTGCTGTCAAAGTGTGGGTCTTGGATGAAATGGATCTGGAGGATGGAACTCTGTTTGCTGAAATAAAACCTGCAATTTAGAAAGTTTAACAGAAAATACCAGGAACAACTTATTTCTGTATGGATGCTCTTGGTCCTGAAGCAGAGAGGCAATCTATTGGGCCTGATGGGTGTATACCTGCCCATCCTGCTTCCTGCCTTCTTGACTTCTTGCTTCTAATCACCTCAATCCAATGTGTTCAAAGAAACAAAGCCTAGTAGTTCAGATGTTTGCCTTTAAAGCTTTGGTCACAACTGCCCTTGCATGTGGATACAGGCTGTCTGTGGGCGTTAAGCCTGCACGGGGCTCGCAGGTGACCCACAGGAAATGTCAAGGTCGTAGACCGCTCAGTGAACCCGTAGAGAAGAAAAGGTCCACTTGGATTTGTATCTATTTATTTTTTGTGGGCGACGTGTCGTAACGAACATG
Organism: Oryzias latipes; assembly: GCF_053564925.1. Lineage (NCBI taxonomy): Eukaryota > Metazoa > Chordata > Actinopteri > Beloniformes > Adrianichthyidae > Oryzias > Oryzias latipes. The sequence continues at coordinate 31,750,029 of NC_136257.1, read as the reverse complement.
TATACAAAACATAAAGGTGAAGTAGGTCAGACGCAGGCGTGTCGTACAGATCTTTCCTTTTCAACGCAGCCTAACTGTTGGTGTATCCACCATTGTTGTCACGTGATCGGGAGGTAATTTTGATTTAGTGCCCCTGTTCACCGGTTTGTTATATTTTGCTTATTTATGCTCAGGAATAAATTCAAGAACAAGGAGTATTTCGTTTACTTTTGCGCGTTATAGTTAAACTGCCTCAGTGTCTCTGGCATCTGGTCAAGAATTGGTCACTACAGTCAGAGATAAGGAAATTGGACAGTGTCGTTTGTGTCCTATCGGTGTCTATACAGGCACTTGCCCCGCCCTGTGTGTGCAGCTTTTGCACGCCGTCAGTAAGAGGCCAGTTCTCGTGTCTTACTAATGACTAGAGTCTTTAAAGGCACCATACGGCGGCCTCACCTGTACACTTCCACTAGCCTTCCGGGTCCTTGACGATGCAGTTGCCACTCGTATGACAATGGTACATTCCGTTTTCATGACCTCCCCTGATGTGATCGTACGACCTTCCTTCAAGGGAACTGCAAGACACACCTGTACTCCCCTTAAGATGCAGCTGCTCCTCTCTATGACCGTCCCAAAACCCGCAGCGTCTGTACTGGTCACCCAGCCGTATGGTGCCTGTATTTAAGCTTTCATCATAAAGTGGGTCTAAATTCAAACCTGTACAGAAAACACTGACGTGATGTTTTAATTCAGGCCTCCCTGATGTTTACTGGATTAAAGGCTCTTTGTTGAGCTGGGTCTGCAGCGTCACTGCAGACGTGTTTTCATTTTTGTCCTGAAGGTGTCTGCCCACCCAACATCAACAGCATTGACATTAGGTGGGCAGCAGGAATGAACTTCAACACAAGTATGTAAACACTCGAACACCCCCCCCCCCCCCTCTTCAGAGCGCTGAAGGTTTAGAAGTTCCTTCTGAACTTGAGCAGAAATGCTGAAATCTGTTTGTTTCTGCGATCCGATTCGGTGTTTGGTTTTCCAGAAGCATATTCGGCTCAGTCGTGTTCAGTCCGCTACCATCCTCCCCGCTCCAGGCTGTACTGTGCCCCCACTGTGGCGTGGGAGGTGGAGGTGTTGTCATAGCGAAGGCCGTGCTCCACTCATTTGAGAGCAGCTTATGCAACAGCCATTACCATGGGGGGGGGGTGATGCTTGACGGTGATGTCTGAGTGCTTCTGTGGTGTAGGAGGAGGAGGAGGATGATGATGGTTAGATTCACACCTTCAGGTTAATATAACAAGTTTTTTTTTCTTACATAAATGTGCCTGTTATGTAAAAATGTCAAAACGAATAATATTTTGTCCACTTTATGTTTTCTCTGTATTTTAGGGACTTCTATCTTCATTTTTATCATTTTGGGGAACTGTCAGACCAGGAAACCTGTTCACTTCTGATGAGACAGACCATCTGCAGTAACATGACCACCAAATTCTGTAAAATCTTTGATTTGCCTGAATTTTCTAGTCAAAATAACATTTAGACATGATGCTCAAAGGGAAAACATGCCACTGGAAAAATTATTATTACTACAGTGAATTTTTACAGAACATCCAAAAACCTGTCTGTAAATTGAGATTGCTTTCTAAATTTAAGATTTATTGTTTTGTTTTGTTTCTAAACCCGGATGGACGCCTCGGTTGGCTGCGTGCAGGACTGGCCCTTGGAAAACCAGGGTTAGAGCCCCACGACCCTTTGATAAGATCAAAAATCAAAACGCCCTATTAGTGTATAAATTTAAGAGGAAATTACCTTCAGTTTCCCTCTTTTTGAATTGGCAATGTTTGGTTATATTTGTGATTTAAGTTGTCCTTTTTGCCCCCGGCATCTACAGTAACTGCACATAAGCTTAGAACCGCGTGTGTGCCTTCAGATACCCATTCTAGATGTCGCATGCCTCAACAGTATTAACCCCTTGATGCCTGAATTTATTTACGGCTATGAAAATAAATATCACACTTTTGCCGTCCAAAAGATGCAAAATTAAGAAAATTCAGGATCTGAATTAGTTTGATGTATATTTGCATCAATAGGCATCCAGGGGGTTAAAAGAAAATGGCTCTGTACCTGTCAGTGTCCTGATGGACTGACTGAAAGGTGTTGAGGAGCTCCTGTCATTGGTGCAGAGCTGAGTAAATGCTTTGTTGAAAACTTTGTTCCTCCTTGCAGACGTACATCGGCAGCGTGGTGATCTCCATGAACCCCTACAGGTCCCTGCCCATCTACACGCCAGAAAAAGTGGAGGAGTATCGCAACAGGAACTTCTACGAACTCAGCCCCCACATGTGAGTCCAGCCCCCCCCATTCTTCTGCTGTTGGTTCAGGTGAATTTTAGGATGAACCCTGATCCACAAAGTGTCTTTCCATCATTTTAAATGTGATTGAACCTAAAAGGATTAAAGCCTCTGTGCCAGAATGACGGAGGTGCGTTTGCTGGTCACTCGGTGCAGCGGGGGGCCATCTGTGCACTGCCAACACCAACTGTGCACCGCTCAGCCTGCCAAGACCAAACAAAGACCAGCACTCATCAATTAGCCTGCTGTGGCTGGGGGCTGCAGCAAAGCCCTCAGAGACGCACACAGGAAGAGCGAATTATTCCTGTCCCTGCAGACGAAACCAAGCTGCTTGATTTGTATCTTTTCTGTGGTACAGTCTGCCACAGTCTGAGTTTTTTTTTTTGTTTTTTGGTGCATTTTCACCGAACAAAACTCCAACTTAAATGCAAAAGCACTGTTTCAAACCTGATGTGGGAGGAGTTTGTGGCTTTCTCTCAGCAGTGTCAATCATTCAAAGGAGGGACGACATTCCAGACAGTAGCCAGCCCCCCCCAGGTGGGAATGCCCCACCGCTTTAGCCTCAGGTCAGGTGCTTGATGTTCAGAAAACGTGCTGAATGTGGTTTTGGTTTGTAGTTGATGAAAGCCGTCGTTCAAAAGCAAGACTGTGCAGAGTTGAATAACGTTTGGTTTTTGTAGCTGCTTGCTGGGAGACGGCTATGTGCTGCTTTTAGTCAACAGATTTGCATTAGAATAATTTTAGTGTAGTTGAGTTTTTGTTTTTTGTTTATTTTAAATTAGGCCTCAGATTGTTCAAGTGTAGACGTGTGTAAAAATAACCGCTGGAGTCCAGTATAGGTCGGTTCATTCTTGAAGGGGGGTGACGGGTAAATTCCGTTGACTGTTTGAGGACCAAGAAACCAAAATCCCACAGACTTCTATGTAAGGGTTAATGGCCGACGTTGGCATGATCAGAAATTGATGCACTTTTGCTTCCCTGAAGGGCATTAATTCTGTTGATGCGCACTTCGAAGGCCATTAACCTGCTTATACCATGGTCACTTACAAAATAAATCATTTTTAGTACTTTATTCTTGTCAGTTTTCCAGTTTGGATTGCTTTTTTTCGCAAAAAGCGGACTTTTTGTCACGTGGTGCCGCCTACCTGGCTGAGCTGACCTCGACTGCAGCGGCAAAGGAAACTTGTATCTATGCTGATCATCATGATGCGTTAAATAAAGCTTCAGTTCAGAGAGAAAGTTCTCCTCTTACCGCTTGTTTTTGTCCAGATGATGAAGCTGAAGTTTTTTGTAAGGAAGTCTGCGCACAAACTTCTTTTTTAGGGGTCCTGCAGGGTGTCCCCCGCCTTTGCTAACGAGTGGCCTGGATGGGCTCCGGCAGCCCTGTGCCCCCGAAAGGGACAAAAACTGGTTTAATGATGAATGAATGATGAATTTTCTGTAATGCAAGTTATAAAAGTTACAAACGGACTAATCGGATGCTTCAAAAGTATGTGGCCTCCACATTGAACGTTCAAACTGTTGACAAGCCCGCTTTCAAGATAGGGGTGTGGCCGTCCAAGAAGTTCACTCCTGTTTGGTAATTGTGGTTGCCATAGAAACGTTGAATCAGACCAACTTGGACAAATCCCTGCTTACTAACGATTACTGGTTCCAACATGGCGGTGTCAGTATTAAAAAAATAAAAAAAGGCAACTGAATTGACTTAATTTCATTAGAGCCAGGAGTGAGGTGTTTTCTAGGGGTGACGACACACTCACTCACTCACTCACTCACTCACTCACTCACTCACTCACTCACTCACTCCAGTTCTCAGATGAGGTCAGTGGTGAATTCAGAGAAATGCTGGCGTGTTTGCTGCAAAAAGGTTCAGATTAGCACCAGTTTAAGGCAGCTTCTTCAATGTTATTTAAAGTCCCACTCCGATCATCTTTTGAGCCGTTTTAAAAATGTTCCCAGTGGTCTTTTGATTAAAGCTTAATTTTCTCCTATTGCTATACGTCATCAGACAAACGATACAAGAACACAAAGACAATTAATTAAAAAAGATCAATTTTTTTTTTGCTCAAATTGGGTCTTTTTAAATTCTATTGATACGTTTTCAGTAGAATTTGACTGGATTCGGTTCAAAGTGGAGCATTTAGTGTTTTTCTATAAAAAAATAAAAAACTTCACATATCTCGTTCATCACATGTTGGCTCTTCAGATTAGTTCAGAAGCTGATCCTGGTTTTAAAATTGAGGCTTTTGAGAACTGGCCTCACCTTTGTTGCCATTGGTCCACCTTTGAGCAGGATTCTGCTGGCTGCTGCGGAGCAGGAAAACTGTCAATAGGTTTCCTGAGTGGAGGTCTTCTGTCCTTCAGTTATCTCTAAGAAATCTGTAAGCTGTCACCAGCACAAACCTGTTAGCCCATGAATGTTGAGATGCCGCCTGAGATAAAAAAAAAAAAAAAAAAAAAGAGATGCTGTTTTCTTTTTTTCTCCCCCTAAAATGTCCTCATTCAGATTCACGTAAAGCCTGCTGGAGGCAATCACACTTTCTGTTGTTGAAATTTCACGTCGGGCCAGTCTGGGTTCAGCCGGATGACTCAGCCTGAAGGTGAGTGAGCGCCTCATTTGACGAGGAGTCACCAGTAAGGCGTTTCTCTGGAATTATGGCTCTTTAAGCACCAACGAGGGCTTGGGCAATAAAACTCAAATCCTCTGACAGCTTTAAACTGTTTGTCCAGCTTCCTGGATGAGGGTGACTAATCCACTCAACTTTCCTAACTTGACAGAGGACGATCCTAGACTCTGCTCTTTCAGCTGCTTCATATTGAAAGTTTGGAGCTTTTCAAAAACCAAACGCCTGTAGAAATGCATGTCAGTTTGAAAGTGAGTGAAGCTACATGGCTAAACAGCATTGACAGGTCCTAACAGGCCCAAGTCGGACAGGGAGACCAGACTAATGCCTCTTGGTTCACAACCAAACACAGTTTGAAAATAAAACGTTGGACTTTAGTGTTTTTATCTGGTTCAGGACTTTTTGGATAAATGGGAGTTCTGCACCTGCAGACTGATGGTGCAGAAGACGGAGGATGCTTTCATGACGTCACGTATCGTCAAAATCCTTCCACGCACAGAAATAGGAATTTGAAGTGGTTAGTGGGCTAATTGTCTGTTAAGATGCATTCTAATTAAAGCTATTGAACTTGAATTGCAGATCCGCCAAAGTAGAATGCAGTATTGTGCAGTATTGATCAGTTAGAAGAGCTGATCAGCAGATGGTTGAAAGCCTGTATCTGGGAATTTCATTTTAGGTTTTGTGTAGTTTGAACCCTTAATTGAATGCTGGATGTATGTTTGAAAATCTTACAGCATTCATTTGGCAAATATTTTGATCTCCCTACTTTCATACCAAGATTTTACTGTTTTTAGTTCCATTTATTTCTACTTTGCCATTTAATAAGAACTTTTTCTGCTCGTTCAGCCGCCTCACATGGATAATTTAGGTGTTTAAGAAACTTTGCAAACTCTGAATCCTTTAAAGATGGATGCTGGTGATATTGGTACGAGCCTGAGAGAGAGAAAGGAGCTTCTTCAGAAGATTTCTAAAGTTTTGTTTCATTGGAAAAAAATGTTCTGCCCAAAACAAGTTAAACTAGAGAATAGATGGTTTTTCCCTTAGAGTGGACAAAAAATCTACAGATGAAATGTATTGATTTAATTTAAGTGATTTCCTACTCTTAAGACAAAATAAACCTTGTAATTAACTATAAACATTTAAATTAAAAAATATCGCTCTGGTAATTGGAAATATTGTCTTAAAGGGCATTTATCCTGCTTTTCTTCAACCATCAAGAGTTTACTAGTAAAGCAGTTCCCCACTTTGACATCACAACGTGAGAACTCGCTCATTATTGTGGAATGGGAGGGGCTGGTACTTGGAGAGGGGGATTTTAGAGGAATACTCTGAGATCTGTGACTGGATCAAAATACCGCTTTGGGGTTGCTTTTGTGAGGAATTAACATAATAAATTTGAATGATTTAAAAAAAAAAAAAAAACAAGTAGAGGCTACTAAAACTTAGCATGTGTGACTCTATAAAAAGTTATTTCAAATAAATATGTTTACAAGCCCAACCCCCCCCCCCCCCCTCCTTTCCCCAAGTATGTCCTAGTTTAAGCACTGCAACAATTCAACCGTCCTTATTTCTAGACCATATTACACGCTATTATTACTGTTAAACTTCTGTCCTACTGTTGGTAAAAACATTCAAATTTTTTTATGAATCCAAAATGAATTCCAGTTTCCTTGACTGAGGTGTCTTTGTTGAAAATAAGACAACTCACCATTCCCAAATGTTTAAGGTCAAAAGACTCAAAGTTTAAGGTTTATGGTCTTAAATCAAATCATTCCATATGACTAAAAGGTTGCTTGGAAGTTGGGTTTGTTTGGAGCATTTTTGCTCCTTGCTATAACGACACAAGGAAAAATGTCTACAAAGGTTTTACAGCATACAAAAACTCCAATGACCTGCCGAAATGTTAAATTAGAGTTTCTATCCTCAGCCATCTCTAGAAATCCACAAATTCCCTCTCCTGGCCTGTCTGTGGAACTGTTCATGAAGCCTTTCTAGACTGAACTGGGATGCATCTTCCCCTTTTCTGAACACGCCAGCACAGTAGACCTGAGCTGATCAGGGTTTTGTTTGGGTTTTTTTTTTTTTTTGTGCGTTTCACACCACCCACGCCAGACACAGCTGTGTGCGGACAGTCAACTAACCTGGTGTCTCCAGGGTAGGGCTGGAAGACGTTTACCCTGAATATAATGAGCTTTTAAGACCCCCAGGGCTCTCGGCACTCAATACTGTGCTGTTAGAGCGGTGGCTAATGGAGCACAGAGCCCCTGTGCAAAATGTATATGGAGGCCTCCAGCTGCTGTCCACATGCGCTGGACAGATGGCCTGTGGGTGGAAAAAACTCAACATCATTTTCCTCTAGAGAACATCCCCCTCACCCAGTGGCGGTTCTACACTAACTTACTCCCTGGGCGAGTAACCCCACCAGCGCCCCCCCCCCCCCCCCCCCCCCCCCGCACACATACAAAATTTGACAACATCCTGTTGTGTTCCCTATCTTCTATTTAGCCATTTTACTCAAAAAATGCACGAATTTTCTAGACTCATATTACAGGGGGGGTCAAACTCAGTCACACAGGGGCCTAAGTTAAAAACACGCTTAAGGTTTTGGGCCGAAGAAGATAAACATTAACTGAACACACTAAAGCTAAACTTTTAAACCTTTTAAACTGAACTTTTTGAACATAAATATGAATAAAAACAGGAACATTAATCCAGTATAACTCAAGTTAAACCTTAAATAACTTGTAATATTTTGCTCTCCAGAGAAATATATTCTGTCAAAATTATACAAATATGAACATGCTGCAGGACAAAAAACAAAGAAAGCCTGGAAATATTATAATATTAATAAGAAATTACATATCAAATAATTCCATTTTTTTTGCTCTTTCATCATTCTTTAGAGCATTTTTTTTAGAGCTGGACTCCTGCTTCATTTTTAGCAATAATTTCTTAATGTGTGACGTCCTGTGTGTGTCTTTGTGAAACATATCAGAGGGATTAGATCTAAAAAATAAAACTTATTGTGATTAATATGTTTAGGTCTTATAAAACATTAAAGACTAAATCTTAGAACTCATCAGTGGGATTACTCCAAAAATATTTGGCATTTCCCTAAATTTGTGCAACACCAACAGTAGAAATCCTCCAAAAAAACTCAATTCTAAAAGAATGGTCTGCGCTCATCCCCCCCCCCCCCCCTTCCCCTTCCCCTTCCCTCTCACACACGCGGCTCCGTCTCTATGACGGGAGGTGCAGCTGCGGCTCAGAGTTGATTGTCAGATAGAAAAAGACTCCCAATCCCCTGTTAGTGTGATTCACCCAGCCACCGGAGAATTGCACCCCCCTCTCGAGTTTTTTTACTAATGTTCCAAAGACTACCGCAAAGAGGTGTGGCCGCAAGCGTCTTGCAGCAGAGGGCGGTGGTCACGTGCGCATCGGGTCTGCTGTGTCTGGGCAAAGAATTGTGGGAAATAACCCCCATTGCCTGCTTTTGTCGAAATTGGGTTGAGCACGGATGTTTTTTCTGCCTAAATCCTTTTCATGTGCCTGTTTTACGTTGTTTCACTCTGAATTATTCTTTTTTTTTTTTTTTTTTTTTGCACCATGAGTGTGAAGAGGAAATAGGAGGAAGACATTATTAAGAGTCTGATGTTTCAAAATAAAAGCATTAAGTGTCGGCTACTGAAGCAATTTCAACTTAAAAGCTTTAAGCTACCTCTTTGAATATAGTGTGTACCACATTACGCATCGGGCACGGCAAATGCCGCCCCCTATGAAGTGCCGCCCTGGGCGACCGCCCATATCGCCCATATCAAAAACCGCCACTGCCCTCACCCTCCACACTCTCTGTGGATAGACGTTGCTAACGGATAGACGTTGCTAACTGTCCTGTCGTTTCGTAGTTAAAGTGCTTTTATTCATGTGTTTATTTTGCCCCGTCACGATTGAGGCAGCATGATGGCAGCGCATCAGGGAATGCGGCCCCCTGATTGAATGGAATCAATGGGTGCTGTTGCTGCAGTTTACAGGATGAAGCCCATGACCTCGTCTACATCCTCAGTCAGAGGTCACATGTTGAGGGTAAACGAAATGCTCTGGACGCTTGCCAGTCGAGCATTAGGTCGCTCTGTCAATAGTCTGCTCCTCTGCTGGGATTTTTAGACCTGGAACTGGTGCCGGATTTGACTGGACTGTAGCTGTCAAACACTTGGTCTTTATTTAACCCAGAGTAGGTGAAGAAGGGGTCACGCATCACTGGACTTCTGCAAGATAGTCAAGCCATGTATCTGCAGAAATGAACCCAAACCATGACTCGTCCCCTACCATGCCTTCATAGGATCTTTTTGGGGCATGTTTGCTAAAAGCTGCCAGGTTTTCACCAAAGCTGGTCCACAGAATTCTCTTACTTTGGTTTCCAATGATCATCAACTCTTAAAGTTTATTGTCCTAAGGGCTGCCTCCCTGCCTTCACAGACAAAACAAACTTTCTGTTTTCCCCCCAGTTCTGATGTGACTCTGGGCTTGCTGTACAGCTAAGAAAATGGCTTTTTTTCTTTTTTTTAAATATTTTTTAAATGTCCACATGCATGAAATGGTCCAGTTAAAAACAAACTCTCCAAAGAGGAAGCTGCACAAAAACTCTCCCCCCGGTTGGTTTTAGACTGCTTTGTAATCACAGATCGACCGTGATCTTGGTGCTTTATCTACAGGAAAGGTGGACTTTGGAGTCATTGCAACAGTGCATCATAACTCTGTTTACTTTTCCAGCACATTTAAGAATAACTCTCAGGTGAAAAAAGAAGGTGGATAAATATTTTTGTGCTGGTGACACGGCAGATTCTTTTCGTATCAAACCAAAGTGTTGCTTTTTTTAAAAGCGACCCATAAGAGAATGCAGGCGCTCCTTTGGGACAGGTTTTATCTGCAGCATAAACATGTGGATTTGGAGTGTTTGGCATCAAGCTGGTGCCACGTGTACCTTGTGTGGGTGTTGCACAGAACCTCTGTGTAGGTAGATGTAAGTGGGCCCTCGTTATAAAGACCTCTTGGCTCAGGTGGGCTGATTCAGTGTTGTGGGTGAAATGATTACTTTGCTGAAAGATGGAGAACTGTGCTCTCCTTTGAGTCACCTGACAAACCCAACAATAACATACAAATGCATTCTGCTGGCCAGCATGGCACTTCATCATAAAGAGGATTTTGTGCATTGAGGCTTTCCTTTTTAGAAAGAAAAGAATAGGCATATCACCAGGTTTATGTGATATCTGCTCTGAAACTGGAAGGGTTGCTTGGAAACGCACTTATCTGCTTTAGAAAATGATTATATGGAGTTCATGCATGTTAAGCAACATTTGTATACATTTATAATTAATTTTGACCAAATGTTTTTTGCCTCATGTATTTACTTTATTTGGCTGAAGAATCTTTCTGCTACTTTTAATTGTTTTTAATTACTCTAACAATAAAAAATAAGGGTTCATACCCAGTCTAGTTTAGATGGCTTTAGAATAAATTTTTCTTTCCGTCCAATGTATTAGATGGTTTTCTTAAAAGTTGCATATTATGATTTTACTTTTTAGTCTGCGAAGGGGGAAATATTTGAAACCACTTCCTACAAATAAAACAGGGAAAGCATCAGCACTTAATCTTGCTGGTCTATATTTATTCATTTGAGATCTTTTCAGAAAGTTTCCTTTTCGTTGAACTCTGTTGGCTTTTAGAGCCTGAAACTGGAAATGTTTAACAGAAGTTATGAAATCCACAAATATATTCCTAGATAAAAGGTGTACCTGCCAATGGCTTCAACACAACACTGATTAAACATTATACATCTTATCATTTATTACTCCTGCAAGCACAGGTTTATGATTTTTGTTTGTTTTACTGTCAAAACGCTGTTGTAAAGCGGCGGTTTGCTCAGAGCAATAAAAAAACACAGGTTTTATATGTTTACATAACATGCATGTTGGACCCAACATAAATGTGGAAGGGACCGGAAAAGCTGATCTGTGCGCAGCCTTTCGATTTTATAATGATGTCCTTTTATTTATTTCTTAAGAAACTAACCCGTCTCACGACGGTCTAAACCCAGCTCACGTTCCCTATTAGTGGGTGAACAATCCAACGCTTGGTGAATTCTGCTTCACAATGATAGGAAGAGCCGACATCGAAGGATCAAAAAGCGACGTCGCTTTGAACGCTTGGCCGCCACAAGCCAGCTATCCCTGTGGTAACTTTTCTGACACCTCCTGCTTAAAACCCAAAAAGTCAGAAGGATATTTTTTTGAATGGGATCAGCTTTTCAAAATGTTTGACTTAATTGTGCAAAAAGGATCTGGAAACCCCATCGCACTAAAGATGCATTTAAATAAAACAGGAAGTTATTCAAAATAGACGCGTTAAAAATAAAAATCATTGCACTGATCAGGCTTTTTATATAATTTGTTTTGGCTAAAAGACATTTAATCACAGTCGGTATGTAATTCACTCTCTGAAAGCAGTTTGAGTCATTTTGGGTTAACCAGGGTGTCGTCGTCAGGGTGCCGTTTTCCTTCCTTGTTTTTAATGTTTTATTTGGTGGAGACATGTTGGGGTTGGAAAAACTAAGAATTCAGGCATCCACGGCAGTTATGATTAGCTTGTGTTTGATTTCCAATAGAAGAAAATTTTTACCAGGAACCAATAAAGAGATCCAAATTGATCAATTTGTAAATTGTATCAGACTGCGAGGGAGTCTAGTTCCCCGCATTAACTAGAAGAATCTGAGTTGAAGTTTTCAAATGAAATCGTCCCCCCCCCCCGATTTCTTTCCACAATAAACCCCACAATAAACGTTTTCTTTGCCAACAATGACAAATTGATGGAATTAGTCTTCTGCCTGGTCAGTTTTTTGCAGAAAGTTTTTGTCTTTCTCCCTCTTGGTTGCATGAGCATGAGCTGTCCGATCTTATTACTTGACTGCTTTTACTTCCCATTCGTGAGTCAACACACTAACAAGGAGCTGCTCTATTAAAAATAAGTACAGTGAATATCTTTAAAATGGTTTGTCATTTCAGTTTTTTTTTTCTTGGATAAAAATAATTTCTAGATTTTTGTGGGTTAAGACTCGATTTTTACTGGCAAAACTTTTTTTATTGCATGGAGTTGGGGACCTGCATGCAACGTTACTAATTATAATTGGTTCACATTTCATAAACTTGGTGAAAGAACTGGATAGGTTGTAGCGTTTGTCCATGAAAGGGGTATATATACTTGCCACAATGTTCTGATGGGGATTTAAGTTGTCCCTTTACTTAATGAACGTAGTTGGTGTTGCCCACCACGGCTGGACCCAATGACACCCCCGCCCCCTCACGCCCTGCCTGTTGGCTTGGATGCTCACATGGCCACCCTTGGGCTACTTTGAAGGCCAGCAAATTGATCTTGTTTCAAAGTGGGCTGGATGGCTGGTTTCTGTGCTGCCTTTGTGTTCCTGTGAAGGGCAGAAAGGGTAGTTATTTTTAGCTAAATCTACTGAAATGTGTTTGGTCTTTCTGATCAATAAATAACTCTATGGGCGACCGTGAAATCCTCCGGTTGTCCGTCTTACTTGGATTAGATGATCTGATTAGTTTTTATCTTTTGTGGAAAAAAGTCAAAATTATTTTTCATTGCTGTTCCATGTCTGCATTTGCACTTTGAAGAGCCAGAAGAAGCAGAAAAATTATCACTAAACATGAAGTCTAAAATTAAACCAAACTTTCTTTTGGCTTCTAAGCTATAAAAAGATGTCTTGCTCTTCATTTTCCTTCATCCTGTCTGTGGTTGAGTAATTGTCCTTGACAAAATTGTTGGGTTTTTTCTTCCTGAATGTCCTCCAGCCAAAGACTGTTCACCTCTGTAATTATTTTATAAAATCTAGACTGGGAACAGATGTACTTTTCCCTGTAACGTGTTGCTGAGATTCCTGTTCTGCTTGCATATCATGCAACAAACGCAGGATGGCCATGCTTCCAGAGGCCATGTAGTCGTTGTGCTCGGATGTTTTGGTGCCTCACTCAGCATGCTAATTTCCTGCTTTTCTAAGGATCATACGAACAGCTCAGGCTGGTGGTTTCCCCCGCTGTGGAACACTAAATTGCTGTGTAGGAAAGTGAATTAAAGCTCTGGACCCCCTCGAAGTTTGACGTATGGACAGAGGAGCATCGGTGAGCGATTTAGCTGAAGTCTCTGACGGCCTGTGGTGTTTTGAATTAATTAGAGACGTGTGGAAGCAGGGCCACTCTGAACTTTTAATTTAACCGGTTGTTGGTATACACTTTGCTTTACCTGCACTTTGACGAGACACGTTATTACGCTCTCTTTCCTTATTTGTTGCATCCTCGGCCTGTGTCCCGCAGGTTTCTTTTGGTTCATAGCAAAGATGCACAGGTTGTGGCCCCTCTGTCTTGCCACAGTCACCCCACCTTCCACCTAATCAGGGAAAAGTGGCTTCCTTGTCTGGCAGCTTCAAAGCCGGGCTGACTTCCTGAGGGTTCTGAGAGAACCGGGTCATGCTGAGATCAAAGGATAAAAGCGCTGAAGCTCCACACATTTGCATGCAAGGACTAATCTCAAATGTTCATATTGAACATGTTCGGCTTTCATTGCCATTCCATAAATTCTGATTATCATAATTATGAAGAGGTTAAATAAATCGACTCTTCATTACCAACCCTGAAATCCATCCCAGGCACTAAAACTCTAGTAAAACCCTAAAGACTGCTGACTCTGCCTTTTCAGCAACTCCACCCTTTTTCTGATTTTAGGTCACAAACTGCGGTCGAATCCTTCTGTCCTGTGTCCCAGCAGGTTGAAGAACTGACGGTGCTATTTTCTACTCCTGTACCTCATGCCAGTGTGGCTCTGCTGCCACACTCTCATCCAAATTACAGCCAGCAGGCAGATGTGAAGGCAGGTGGCCAAGTTGTACTTATGGCCATGGCCTTATCCCGGACTAACCCCCGCACACCCACCCTGACGGCCACATCAGAGGGGCCTGTGGGCTCCTATTCGCTTACCGTCACTATTTATGAGAAGATAAGACAAAATGACTTTGTATATTTTAAAAGGGAAAAGTTTGGCTTGTGTAAAAAATCTGTTTCAGAATCAAACTATTTTTCAGCATCCTTCTCTTGAAATTGTCAAAAGTAATATTATTACCGGTATACATAAATTCTTCTTGGTATGAGGACTTCCTGTTCTTATGTTGCGCCTCTGACCAACATGTGACTCCACCCTCCAAACCGCTGTTGAGCTGCTGTGCAGATGAGATAATTGGAGGATTGCTTGGATATTGTCAGGAAGAGGTAGGAAAACGGAGCATCTGTTCTCCTGCTGCTTCTCTGCTCTGCTGTCCAAGAGGGGCTGGGGAGTTGATTATGCTTGTTTACCAATACTAATAACTCCAGAGGTTCAACTACAATAGTTTATTGAACCTATTGATGCTATTATGTTAGTCCAGTCATATTAGATCTAAGATACTTGGACATCTTTAGGACATCAGCATCTGTATTCTTTGAATTTAACAGCTGGAAATCGGTCCATTGAAAATGAGTACAGTGAAGGTCTTTTAGTTTGTCTGAGATCAAATGTTTGGATTTAGGTGATTATCTAAAGTTCAGCTTGGAATGTTTTGAAGGCGTCTGGATGGGTTCTGGTGCAGAACCCAAAGTTCAGTCTTCCCGTCTGAGCTCTTTCTGCACAGTGTTCTTACTCTGTCCACTTTAGTCATGATTTCCTAGTAACAGACGGGTACTTTAAAAAACAGAAGAATGCTTCAATTGATGAGTATGTACTTTAATTTGGACTCTTCACATTAAACACAACAAACTATATTTTGTGGAATATATATATTTTTTTTTTCCATCAATGGACTTCACTGTAAAGCAAGCTCCTCTCAGACTTATTTTGAAGAACACAACTAAAACTGGATCCGTGGGTCGGAGCCAATGGTGCACTTAAACTTGGCATCGGCTTTCAAATCCCTCTATTCCAATGGTGAAAGACAAATCTCCACCAGAACTAAAGATAAAAAAAGGTCTTCCAACTCTCATTCTGAGCACTATTTGTTTGATGGTATTACAGACCTTTGGGCTTTGAGTGCTGCAGGAAAGACTCAATTCACTCTGTTTTGATGCATTCCTCTGAAACTACCTAAAGCTATCTTCCACTCAATGTGAAATGTAGCAGACTGGTCTGGACTTGACGATAAAAGACGCAGACGGATGCTTTGGTTTTAGACCGGCAGAAATTTGTCTTGATGAGTCACAGGAGTGATGGGCGCCATCAGTCTTTAAGGAAAAGGTTTTTGTCTAATGTGCGGCTAATTGGGCTGAAACCAGTTTTCATCAGCCATCGTCTGTCACCGGTTTTATGCTAAATGAAGACGCCTACTGCGTCCAACTGCTGTTTGTGATAGAATTTTGGCATTAGTCCACTATTCCAAAGCGAATGAACGGCAGAACGTTGGCTTCTCACCTTTGACCCATAGACCGATCTTCAAGGCTCCAGTTTGACGCTCCTTGAAAAAGGACGAAGGAAAACAATGACTTTATCATTTTTGTCCTTTGATTATTTATTCTTTGCAGTTTATAGATATTTGAACAAAAATGTTAACTCTGCTCTCACTAGAAGATTCTGCGTCCAGATGACTCTACTTCAAGATAACATCTAGATAAATGAGAACCTTCACCGACAGTTTTTTAAAAATGTTATCAGTATTGTGGTTACGCATCAGAAACCACAGGATCTCTTCCTCCTGGGGTTTTGGCCCATAATTAACTGTTTAGTTGACTCTTCTCAAAAACATGGATAAACCAAAAAAAAACTTTTGTTCTGTGTTTTATATACGAACAGCATTTGTAGACCCACGCCAATAAAATGTATATTTTTATTTTGTGTTAACATGTGACATTTTTCTGATTGAGGACATGGATAAAGAAAATTAAGCTCAAAATTCTATTTGAGTATGTCTTTATTTAAATGGTTGTGAATCAGGAACAGGCAGAAAAAGGTCGCTGCTCTGCTCCATTCTGATGCACCCACTTGTAGACCAATGGATCCATTTACGTCTGTTTTATTTAGAGTCGGGGTTGTGAGGGGCTGTAAGCTAGCGGTAGAGCGCCTAAACAGATGGGTGATGGGAAGTGGGGCAGGCTTGCTCTGTGCCAACAGTCTCGCCCACAACTTAAGAGGTGAATTTCTAACCGCTTTGCAGAAACTTTCCTAGAAAATGGCAGTTTTCTTTATTTTATTTAGGTGAAAAACTACATAATTGTAATTAAAAAGTGCATCAAAAGATGATCAGAGTGAGACCTTTATGTCTGTCTAGAGTTTAATTGTATTTTTAATGATCAGTTCTCAAAAAATCCAAATGACACAGTAAGATGCAGATCTTTACGCCTGGAGGCTGTGAGAATCGTCGCTCGCGCTTGAAATCCCTGCAGTGCCACTGGAAGTTTGTAGACCATGTCATTGTGATTTGACCCTCCCACCCGCCACACCCTGCTTCCAGATCCTCAGAAGGGATCGTCTGCCCGAAGAACAACTGAATATTGTTCTGCCATTCAGTGGGAGTGAATCGACCGTAATGAGTCCCACTTTTCCAGTGCATTACAGGAACGTTTGACAATGGGCTTTGTTTGGTTTTGTCAGATCCTCTACGGGTTTTGTGGAGACTGCTGCTTAATTATTGTTGAAACCTGATGGGGGAGGACAAATGTTTGCACTTTGCAAATGAAAATCATGTAGAAAAATATCAATTTAGACTTATTTATTTGAACATTAAACCCTAACCCTTATATAAAAAAAAGAATGATCAAAAGTGTGCTTTTTATAAATTTATTTTCATTTATTTATTTATGTGGAGCTACCCGGCTGGTTTTAGACTTTGGGGATCTTTCCAGTGAAGCATCGTGCTTGTGATTAGGGAGAGCCTTGTGGAGAGCTGCAGCATTGGACTGATCCCACTGTCAAGAGCTACCCGTCACCCCCCCCCCCCCCCCCCATCCAGCCCCTGTCAAACGGGTCTGCTGGCCCCCGATTGAGGCGAAAAACTTCAACGGAAACTGTCTTTTGTCTTCCAGCTATGCTTTGGCAGATGAGGCCTATCGCTCTCTTCGGGACCAGGACAAGGACCAGTGCATCCTCATCACGGGGGAGAGTGGAGCTGGGAAAACGGGTGAGGTTTGGAGGGGGGGGGGGGGGGGGTTTATCTTGAAACCTGATCGAGTGACGGCCTCAGGCCCCTCGTTAGTCATCAGGCTTTTCTTTTTTCTTTCCTCTCTAAAGTGCGAATAGAGGCTAAAACCAGCGTCTGTGCTGTTTTTAAAGTGAGACTAATCAGATTTGAGCAGAAACGTTTCCATGGGGAGGGGGCGGTCTTTCATTGTCTTGCAGAATGTCTTCAGTAGTGTGAATGATAAGCTTTTTTGCTTTCGAGTCTAACCTGAAGATGACGGAGGTGGGGGCAGAATAAAGCAGCGCTGCTGATTTAGATCTCCCAGAGGGGAACCTTTTTAGCCTTGTCTTTGCGTTTTGACCCCCATGTTTTAACACGAAACATGGGGGCAGACTCATCACAACACAGCAAACATTTTTTCTTTCTTTTTTTTGTTTGTTTAAACACCAAAAGGCAACGGCTGACACCTTAAAATTGCATAAATATTGGCCTGGCATTAGAGCACCTTCACGTATCTCATCTTCAAACGGCATTTCCTGCTTTAGTCAATGCTGCCCCCCAGAAATTGTTATTTTGAGTTGAAAATGCGTGACGGACAGGAATGTGGCTGTAACGGTCTCGTGCCATATTTCCCTGTACTGTGCAAACATATTTTCATACTTTGACTGCTTGTTCCTGCTCCTATTTTATCATCTCCTTGACTCTAGCTCAGACTTCTGTGCAGACTTTACTCTGTAACACATCCCTAATTGGTCGTCTGTTTTAAAAAAATAAGTTTTTAAGTAACTTAAGGGGAGGATCATCTGCTTCAAAGAGAAGACATTATTGGCCGAAGATGACCGAATCCAGTTTGATGTGTCCGTAATGCAAAACGGCAGCTGTTGGTTTAAAACCGGAGAGATAAATTTGCATTTTCAGATCGCTGTTCACCCTGGAGATTTTTGGTGGAATAAGGTCAGTAAAACATTCGGCATCGATGTGGGTCATCTGCAGTCGGTCCTGGATCAGGGGGAACAACGTGAATTGGATGCCTTATTGTGAAGACAAACATGCCTTTTATAGTCTGCAGGGATCAGTTTTTTTTTAAAATTCTCAGAGATTAAGAAATTGGGGTTAAACTGAGCTTCCTGGTCCCCAGATAAGCCATTGCCTCTAATCATTTCTGGGTCAGTGAGGTGATTCTGATGCCAGCAGTCGTCCATTGAGGGATGGCATTTTCTAAACTGGGCAACTTTAATTTTCACTTTGCTGCATTGCCAGATCTGATGTGAGCTTTCGTTTTTTTTTTTTTTTTAGTTTGCACGCGCCTTCCAGCTCAACCTCCTTTTGCTTTCTTCTGGTTTAAAATGAGACGTTGGCCAGCATTTCATCATATTCTCATCGTCTGAACCGGGCCTCAGACGGAGCCTCCTCCCTTGCCCTGATGGGTATCAGGGGAGGCTGATGTAATGGGGTTTTTTTTTGTGGGGACTGCCGCTGCACAGAGTGGGTGTCTTGCATTTGTTCCTCTCTGCTGGTGAAGGCGTTGACTTCATGTCTGCGTTTCAGAGGCCAGCAAGCTGGTGATGTCATATGTGGCGGCGGTGTGTGGGAAGGGCCAGGAGGTGAACAAGGTCAAGGAGCAGCTGCTGCAGTCCAACCCCGTTCTGGAGGGTGAGTTCACACTTGGGGAGTTAGTGGGCTAACAGGTCTGCAGAAAAATAGTTGGTGATGGAAAAATGGTGTCAGGTAAGATTAGCCGTTATTGCAATACATTTTTTTTTTCCCCCCTGAATACTGGCTCTGCAGGACACCCATACTTGTGTGCAACACGCACATACGTACGATTATGCCGCTCAGACCTGGCTGCCTTTTTAACTGCAGGCAGCGGACAAGAAATGCTCATGCATGGTGAAGCTCCAAGGTTGAGCTGCACATCTGCAAGAGTTTAACTCCTGCCCATCTAATTACCCCAGCAGCAAACGGGGAACCGTTCCCAGCGCCGACCTGCAGCACTTTTTGATTTATTTCAATGTTCTCGGGTTCCTTTACCTGCAGGATTGTCGTTGGTCATGTCTTAAATGTGATATTTGTCACAAAAGGTTGCGCATGTTCCAAAACTGGAATGTTCTGATTACAGAAGAGTATTGTTTTGAGTTGTTTGTTTGGGAGATGGGTCACATCTTGAAGCACTTTGACGACATGGAGGTTGAGTTCTTCCTTTTGCTTTCATCCACTCCATTAAATGGCTTCATCAGAGCAAATGCCTTTGACAGCCGGCCGTGGCGGAACACAATGTCACGAGTTATTAGACCGGTTAAAAGTTCAGAAAACTCTTTGTGCTTTTCCATCTTATTCGTCCTTCATTAATCTGATAAGTGTTAATGATCCAAATCAGCAAAAATATGACACAACGAGAACATAGGCCGAACCAAAATCCAGTTTTCTTAAAAAAAGAAATGATTGAGGTGAAAAGGTTTGGATCTGATTGGCCACTTAAGGTGGAATGGAGATAATTGACTTTTCTTATCGATTGCAAAGCTGAGTTCAGGTTCTCCAACCACACCCAGACTTCATTAGCTCGACCTGTAACTGCAGAAATCTGGCTAAGTAAATCGGCTTGATGATGCCAGAGGAGAACTGGAGATGAGGAACAGATAAGAATCAGTCTGTTTCAGAATAAAAGACTTGTATAACTCCACAGCTCAGGACTCTTCCAAACATACAAATGTTTGGAAAGTCTTGAGTTGGGGAATCCTTCCTTCTAAGGCTTTTGAATGATTTTGAATAAAGACCCACTGCGATGAAAATGCTTTTTTTAGCATGTTCTTGTGGCATTTTTCACATGATGGACAGATATGAAGAAAATGAGCTCAAAATTGTGTTTCCTGCTATTTCTTTATTCAAATCGTAAAGCAGGAACATACGGGAAAAAAAGCATTAAAAAAAAATATTGTGACGTAGAACAAACTCGAGGCAGGACACAAACCTATTGCTACATTCCACAACTGAAGGGAAAGGGGGGCGGGGCTGCTGCTCTGCAGAAACTGTCCTCGAAAACGACTTTTTACATTTTTTTATGATTTCATTTTGGCTAAAAAACCCGAGATAATCATATTTAAAAGACCACTGGGAACGCTCCTAAAATAGATCAAAAGTTGATTGGAGTGGAACTTTTAACATGAATGAATCCAGTTATCCTTGGAAAATGTTCCTCCTTCCGTTTATCAGAAGAAAATCCTCCCTGCATCAGGGAATGAGCGCAGAAGCACGCCCTGCCAAACTTCAATGAAGTTTTTCTTCTGATTCAAGATTGGTCTTAAATTTCAAAAGCTATCAGTTGTTTGACCTTCAAACAGTGATTCATAGCCGCATTTTGCTTCACATGTTCTTCATGTTTTTGTTTTATTTTTAGCTTTTGGAAATGCCAAAACTGTACGAAACGACAACTCTTCAAGATTTGTGAGTATCTGAAGCTGCTGCTTCTTTTCAGCCACTCTGTTGAATATAATCTTATCCTTTTTATTCTGCTCTGCTCATGTTCTTGACCTTCCTATGCATCACGAGTGCTGTTATTTTCTTAATGATCTGTGATGTGGAGACGCTCGGCAGCAGCTTTGCGTGGCGCTCAGAAATGACAGCTGCTGGTCAGAGCAGAGCTCTTCAGCTGTAAACACGTTTGACCCTCACAATGACTTTGGCTCCTCTTGAGCTTCTTTGTAGACGTTTGCACAGACCTGTATTTCAGGTAACTGCTCTCTATTGTGCATTTGTCCTTTTTGTTGTGCGTCCTTGCACCACCTTCTGTGTAATTAAATGTGGTTGTTTTTTTTTTGTTTTTTTTTAATGTGCTGTTCTCAGACTGGCACTTCTTCACTAACTCCTCTGCTGCATAAATGACTTTTGATAAACAACATATTCTTGGGTCAAATTTGGCACGTATAGTTTCTTTTCTTTTAAGTATTAAATTTGTTTTGGTAATAGGTGTCAAAAGTTTAAAAAATAATAATAAAATATAGGAAGTGGATTGACTCTGCTGCTCATATTTGCCACAGAAATGGCATCTTTAAGATGATTCAGCGCCTCTTCCGTATATGTAAACAGGAAACCAGACGAGTTATTTCCAGGCGGGGGTGTTATGAGGGGGGGTTGCTTCTGCCTTTTTGTTTGTCCCAGAGGGATTCACCGCACTCCCAGCTTGTTGTAGTTTACTCCCAATATGATGGCATGAAATGAAGCCGACTTTTCCAGCACAAAGAGCTGTTTAGTAGCAAATTACAGCAAACAAAACGCTTCATTCAGCAGAAAGTCTGCTTTCGTTTGCTCCGGTCCCACGGCACATGAGCGTTCTGTCCTAAAAGTTCTACCAGTACTTGATTCTGAACTTCTATTTTTTTGATCTGCTGACATCGATGGTTCCAGACCTGATCTGGAGCCTAAACACATGCAGGTGTTTACAATAGGAAGTATATTAAAAGCTCACTTCCCTTCCCACGTTTAGTATTCCGTGGGATCAGCCTCTGTGCAGAACCCTCCAGCATCCTCACCAGAACCCGGTTGATCTGGGCTCAACCCGAACATGGTTCTAAAGACGACTGCGGCTGGACACGAGGCCGTTTTTAAGATCAGGAATTTTTATTTTTCTCGCAAAAAGAACTAAAGTCGTTTTTAACTTTGTGCAGAAATCCCAGCTTATTTATAAATGCACAATCCATGCCTGTTTTTAGGGATTTAAAAAAAAAAACCTTCAGGCTGGCTACCTGTTCAGGGAGGAGCCATTTTCACCCAACATCAACCGAGTTGGCTTCAAGAACCCAGTGACCCCAAAAGGGATTCAGCAGGTTCTATGGATGGATGGATGGAAACAAATGTCACTAACTGATGCTTTCTGACTCTCCAGGGAAAGTACATGGACATTGAGTTTGATTTCAAGGGAGATCCTCTGGGTGGAGTCATCAGCAACTGTGAGTAACGATAAAATAAATGTTGGCTGCAAAATGAAAAACTGCATTTTGCATCTGTTCATCTTAAGTAAATTGGGGGGGGGGGGTTGAAAGTAAAACTTGCAGTGTTCCAAATGGCATCCAACCATCATAGTCCAGAAGACATCCTGACTCAGGAATGTTCTTATTAATTAGTGGATCCAGACTCTGGTTTTTTCATAAAACCAAACCCTGAAACTCCTGTGATTCACTATCTGATCAGAAACAGTTACAGCCTTCTTTACTTTTTCTTCTTTATCCTTTTGTTTTTAACATTTCCTTGTGGACTATGTCTCATATTGATGTATAAAGAAAATTAAGATTACAATTGCATTTTTGAGTATTTCTTAATTTAAATAATAAAATCAGGAGCAGACGCAAAAACGCCATTTGAAAAAGCTTGTAGACGTGATGTAGGACATCCGACGACGAGCCACAAGCTCCGCTCCATTCCGATGCAGACAAATGGATTCTTGTAGGTCTTTTTCTTCGTCTAAGCTGGAAGCTGGATCTAAACTGTACGGCTGGATGTCTCTGATATTGATTACCGTTTTTGTTGCAGCACTAATATTGGGTTGGGGGTGCGAGGGGCTGATGGAATGAAGGGATGATGGACAGTGAGGGAAGGATCACTCCGCCACAACCGTCCTGCACACAATTCGGAGGCAGATTTTTAATGTCCTAGAAAACGACTGTTTTTTAGATTCTGGCTAAAAAACATATAATCATCATTAGAAAACTACTGGGAACACTAAAAAAATAAAAAGATTGTAGTGGGACTTTAAAGCTGAACACAAATGGGTTCAGGTCAGAAGAAAATGGGAAAGGGATCAAATTCAGGCCTGAAGGCCGATATTTCCCAACATCGTCATTTTAAAAGGAGAAACCCTTTGAGCTCTACATACCCACGCACCATGTGCGTTTTGAATGTTTTGGGTCAAAGCTGCAGAAACTCTTCCCGTTGAGACTTTAGTGTGATTGTCTCCTCTTCAGATCTGCTGGAGAAGTCTCGTGTGGTTAAACAGCCCAGAGGAGAAAGGAACTTCCACGTCTTTTACCAGCTCTTGTCGGGAGCTTCTGACGAGACACTCAGTAAGTAGCAGAGACGAATCAAAGAAGCCGTCTTATTGGATGATTTAACCATGTGGTATTATGGATCGAAGTGAAGGAGGCACATTGAATTAATTTAACCGAACCGCCCCATGCTCGTCTTGTTTAACACTTCCTGGTTGAATCAGGTTCGTCTCATCGCTACAACAATGGATCAAATTTAAAAGTTCCGTTGGGTGAAGCCGAACTCTCGATTGCTGCTTCGCCTGAGCCGTGGGGAAAGAGTTGAACCATTGTGCCTGTGGTTGTCCAACAGAATTGTGGGTAAAGTCGTCCTCCAGTGGAGCTGCAGCTGCAGGAACACATGGCTGAAGCATTAATGACTCAATCTTCCTGCCCAGCAAACGCGGCAGAGAACAAAGTCTGGCAATAAAACCTGCTCTGCAGACCGAAGGCATTGTTTAATGTCCTGAGCTCGGACGGACAATGAAATGGTCATCGACCTCGTGGAGGGGGGGGCACATCAAAGGTGTTGTGCTGAGCTTTACTTAATGCAGCCTCCAATGAAACCTGACACATGCAGCCACTGGAGGAACAGATTTTTCTGCCTTGAAGTTTGCAGTTTGCGCTTCCACAAAAGTTCCTGTTTGCTCCTGAAATGGTTTGGTGACTGGTTTTTGTTGGGTCTAGTCTTCATGCTCCGGCGTCTCTAAAGCAGGATGGGCGCATGTGTTTTTTTTTATGAATAGTAATTCAATAGAGCAGGAGTGGAGCTTGTTTGCTAAGCAAACCAGTTAAATTGGTCACCGCGTGGTTTGTGTCTCACAGAGAAGCTGAAACTGGACCGGGACGTCAGCAAGTACAATTACCTGTGCTTGGACTCCGCCTCCGTCAGTGGTGTGGATGACGCAGCCAACTTCAGGACCGTCAGAGTGAGTACAGAGGGAGTTTAAACCCTCTGAGCTGAGCTTTGCATCACACTGCGTCAATGATTTGTGTACAAAGAGCAGATTTAAGTTTGATTTACAGTTTTCTTTTTTTTGGAGGGGGGGGGGACCTTCAACGAGGTTCCCTCCCAGCTATTATGAAAGCGGCTGAACTCTGAACTGAGCCTCCTCTTGAATGTGAGCGCGGACGCTTGCGTGAAAATATTCACACATGAGCACTTAACAGTGTTTAGCAGAGGTTCTGAGGGGAAATCCAGTGCAGGAAAGGCCAGCTGCTTCCTTGTTTTCAAACGTTTGTGTGTGAATGTGCAGCGTCCTGTAAGACGGGGACACTTGAGATATTCTCTCACAGCTGTGTGAGCCCGGCTTGTTCGGCTCAGGGCTTCTGTACTCTATTTCCTGCTTCTGGTCAAAGCTTCCTCATGCAGCTTTGTCCCAACAGGGAAATGCAGGAGAACAGGGAATTTAAATGATTTCTTTTAACATTTGGTTTGAAGTATTAAAGCGCAGTTTTAGTTCATTAGTAATAAAAAAAGGACTCTTTTGAGTTCTTTATAAAGTTGGCCGACTTCAGTTTCATAAAAGGCCCGGTGCTTGCGACCATTGCCGTTTTCCCCTTTTCAAACTGTTAATATTTACATATTTCATGATTTCTTTGTTTGTGTTTATCCCTGCGTGCAGAATGCCATGCAAATCGTGGGCTTCATGGAGGACGAGGTGCAGTCGGTGCTGCAGTTGGTGGCCGCCGTGCTGAAGCTCGGCAACATCGAGTTCAAGCCGGAGTCTCGCTCCAACGGCCTGGACGAGAGCCGCGTCAAAGACAAAAACGGTGAGTGGTTCCGCCGTAGGAGGCGGAGCTCATGACCCGAACCCCGCTCGTGTCCTGCAATGATTAGAGAATGACATAAGCTGATAATGTGATTGGGATTACGTAACGTGTTGCACCTTAAATACTCTGACAGTTCAGGTTTCCTTTTTCAGAACCACATCAGCTTCTCCGCTCATTTGTGTTCTGGGTGTCCCGCCAATGTTTTCGTGCACAGGATGCATGAAGTCATTACCCCCCCACAGCTGTCTTTTAGGCAAATGTCTTTCCATATTTTCATCAGTGACATCATTTTTAATCAAAGGTCCCAGACTCCAGGCCTCAACTGGGCCGACATCCAACTGGTTTTTCAGAACCCCTGCTGATGATTACCCGCATCAGGTCGCGTTTAGCCAATGAGAAACCTCAATGGCAGGTTAATTGGAAAACTGTAGGACACTGGCTCTTGAGACCTGTGCCGATGCAGCGTTCCCTTGTTTATTGCAGGGGTTTGCATTCTAAAAATAACCCACCATAGATGACATCCCCAAAGTAGAATTACAGATGTTTTAAGGATCCACACAACACACATTCTACACCTTTGCCTGACACATTTTCACACTTTTCTTTCAAGTTTTAACAGTTCAAAGCTCTGTAGGGAAAAACAAGTCCACAAAATGGTGAAACTGCAAAAGGTGAACCATGATAGAAATAGACCTCTGTCACTGTAACCTAGAAAGTTTGAAGAACTGGATGTTTCCCCACACGTTCAAGATTTTTTTCTAACTTTGATTGTCTTCACAGATTTGAAGGAGATGTGTGAGCTGCTGGGAATTGAACAGTCAGTGCTGGAGAGAGCCTTCAGCTACCGTACAGTGGAGGCGAAGTCAGAGAAGGTGTCCACCACCCTAAATGTGGCCCAGGTCAGCAGTTTTTCTCTACCTTTAAATGTGGATTGCTGACTTTGGTTCAGGTCAGATCTACATAGAAACGTCTCCATTACTAACATCGACCCCGATGTGTTCTCTAAGGTTTGCTGGAACTGGATTTAAACCCAGACACTCAAGACCCCCAAATAAATCCAGAACATGCTGACTCGGCATTTTCTTGTGGTATTTTTCTCCTGATTAAGGATAAATGTAAAGAAAATTAAGATTAAAGTTGGATTTCTGTGTATTTTTAAATTCAAATCAGTGTAAATCGGCATCAGACGGGGTTTGAAAAAGAGGGAATTTGTGATGTAGAAAATACGCTGGGGGGGCACAAGCTTCCTGGTCCATTCTAATGCATCCACTTGTTGATGAGGAGTAATGTTAGGTTGGGGGTGTGAGGGGATATAAGCTCTTGGGGGTGCGGGTAAACGGATGGGTCTGTTTTGGGTGATAGGAAGTGGGGGTGGGATTGCTACACGTCAACAGTCCCGCCCAAAATCCAGAGGTGAATTTCTGATAAACTCCTGCCGCTCTGCAGAAAGTATGTCCTAGAGAATGACGCAGGTTTTTGGATTTTGGCCACAAACTGTGATTTTTAATTAAGACGACTGGGACCTCTGAAAATAGACTTTAACAGATTGAATTTATTTTTGGTGCGTTTTCTCTCATAGGCAAAGATCATAACTTTTATAAATATAAACACATTTGCTTTCTAAATTTCAACTAATTTCTGGTGAAAATATTTTTCAGGCCTACTACGCCCGAGACGCCCTCGCCAAAAACCTCTACAGTCGCCTTTTCAGCTGGCTGGTCACCAGGATCAATGGAAGCATAAAAGTAGGACCTTTTTCTGCAGTCTTTTCCCATTTCTCTCCTTTTTTCCTCCATCACGTCTCCATCATGGTGCTTTTTAAAATGCCTTCTTTCTTGCAGGCACAAGCGAAGACTCGCCACAAGGTGATGGGGGTTCTGGACATCTACGGCTTTGAGATATTTGAGGTAGGCGACACGGCGGGTCAAACCGGCCCCTTCGTTGCGGAGCCTCAAAGACAGAATTGGAGCAGCGAAACACTATTTTGGCCTCGGGCGATTGGCTGGTGTGCTCTGGCACCTGTGCCGAGTTTCAAACTCAGCGCTGATAAAAACCTCTGAGATCCAATTAGTTCCGCTCGCTTGCTTCCAGGGTGACATGGTTTCTGTGGTGAATTTCACCACCGAAAAATAACCCAGATACGCGGCGCTCGGAGCATGGGAAGCTCCAAACATTTTCTTTATTTCAAAGCTGCCGTCGAGGCTGGAGTGCGCTGGTGTAACACATTCCCAGCATCGCTGCTTGATGCCTTCGGTTTGCATATGTTCATGTCTCTTTCACATCCCTGCGTCTTCATTCCACTCACTCTCAAGTCCTTCCTCTCCTCTCACTTGTGTTGTCTGGATCACCAGGAAGGAGTAAGTAACACCTGCTTCTGTTTGCTGTGCCGACAAGCATGCTGTGATCCTTTCAGGCTTAATTCAGCTCCTCGTTAAACACTGCTCCGTGCTCCCGGTGTGCAGCGCAGCCGCTCGGCGGAAAGAATGCTAGAGAAACGTTTGCATCACTTGATTAACTGCACAGACGGAAGGTTAACCGGTAAATTGGCACATCTGGCTTTGAGAAGATGCTTTCTTCCAAAGAGATGGTTGAGTGTTGGACTGTTTTAGATTATATTTCAACAGCTGGAAGAAGCTTCCTGATCTAAACTAGGGAAGTTTTTGGTTTGACCCAAAAGCAGCAGCTTTCACTCATCGGGGTGAAAACGTCAGTCCAAACCGGTTAAAAACATGACTGTTTTTTCAGGAGGCTCGCCAAAAGATCCAGTTTCTGACTCCTTCAGAACCGCCAGTCATAATCATGATTTAAAAAGGACTGGGAACGCTTTGAAAATGGATCTCAAGATGATTGGAGGGGGAATTTCCAGAACTTTTTACCTCCTTTATTAATCTTTAAAAGTAGACTTTGCCTTTTGAAACTTTATTTAAGCAATGGAACCAAGTATAACCATTTAAGAAATCAGTCTCTTATATCCTAACAGTTTCAGCTTTTATAAAACACAGCTAGACGGACGTCTGTTTTTGTTGTTGCTGTGGCGAGTGCTGCCACTGAGGAGCAGCTATTAAACCCTATTTGCTTCTGTGTGTCTTGAGGTGAAGATGACCCGTTGTTTTCTTGATGAAAGGAAGTGGAGTTAAAAAGAAACAAAAAAAGTCCCACTTCCTGGTCATTAAAGAGCGGTCTTCTTCACCCTGAACTTTATACACTAAACCTGCTTTAATATCCTAAACTGTGTCGAAAACGTTTGTGTTAAACTAACCCGTCGTAGAGCTTTTTTGCCCTCAGGCATGACTAACTGCTCGCTGGTCCTGATCGACCACGGGGATGATTGGGTGATACGGGAGATAAGGCTGTTGAATATTCAACCCATCTTGATTGTTTTGGATAAGGAACGAAGAAAACGAAGGAATTGATTTATTTGATGCCACAGATTTAAAAAATAAATAAAGAGAAACATTTTTATTTTTATTTTTATTTTTTTTTGCAGTTAATTTCAGCTTCCAAAACTCAAATATTCAGACACAATAAGCAGCTGATTAGAAGATTAGACAAAGGTCAGAAATCGTTTTTCTACGGCTGCGTGGGACACTTCTTCTGTTATCCTGTTGAGTCTCATAAGTTTGTATTTTATGACTGTAAAGGTTAAGCCGCAGAGCAAACAAACATAAAAGTTGTATTTTGACACTTTTAGTGTTGCAAACTGGTTTGAATCCGCCTCTGAAGTTAATTTCCTCTCTCCTCCTGCAGGACAACAGCTTTGAGCAGTTCATCATCAACTACTGCAACGAGAAGCTGCAGCAGATTTTCATCGAGTTGACGCTGCGGGAGGAGCAGGAGGAGTACATCCGAGAGGTGGGTTCAGGAATTGTTCTGCTCCAGACTCGGAAGTTCTTCTGCCGGACCTTAAGGTCCAGCGGGAAGCTTTGGTGCTGCTCATCTCTGTCAATGGATGATCCAACATAATGTTTTCTGAGCTGGGTCACATCTCTCAACTCATCATTTCAATTAAACCAAACCTTCTTCAGCCCCCCCCCCCCCCCCCCCCCCCCCGCATCATTCCCTCCTATGAAGAAACAAAGGGCGAATGGGCGGGACCCAGGAGTAGGCCCCTCCCTCTGGAGGCTCTGTTTGTTTTCAAAGCTCCATACGAGTTCAGCAGCGGTGACCCACACACCCCCTTCCTACAGATGCCACGACCAAT
This sequence comes from Oryzias latipes, assembly GCF_053564925.1. Lineage (NCBI taxonomy): Eukaryota > Metazoa > Chordata > Actinopteri > Beloniformes > Adrianichthyidae > Oryzias > Oryzias latipes. Next base: position 31,720,888 of record NC_136257.1, on the reverse strand, counting down.
AATATCCCCCCCCCCCCCCCCCCCCTGGCTTCAGTCCAGTTGACTGCATGGGAAAATACCACAGCACTGCAGAAAGGAGGAGGAGGAAGAACAGCCAATCGGAAACATGGCCTGTTGGCCCTTCAGATTAGGCCACACCCCCTCTCCAGTTCTCTTCCCAAAATGTCCAACTGCATGACTGACGTCACTTCTCCTTCATAAAATTGCTAGTGGTTGAGGAACTGTTAGAAAATGGCATATTTGGGGTTGAAGGTAGCCCCTCCTGCTCTGTAGAAAAGACGTCACTGAAAAGCTGCTGGAATGAAACCTCGTTTTTTTTTTTTGATATAAATTTAAACATTATGGGACAGGTCAACATTCTTTTTATTTTTTTGTGTGTGTAAGTTTTCAATTAGAAAACGTAATCATTTTCTTCTTTCCACAATTTTTTTAAATCAAAATACTCCACAAATGTGTAGTTACCACACTGCATTTTACTTCCAAATACTTTCAGCGTGTTAAAATGCAAATTTTTACCTTAATATTTGCTTTTAACCAAAGTTTTTGTACCTTTTTCACGTGTGAACTGTGCTTGCAGGGCATCGAGTGGACCAACATCGAGTACTTCAACAATGCTGTCATCTGTGACCTCATGGAGAACGTGAGTGGACCTGAGATCAAGTCTTTAGAAGACGATGGCTGAATGAAAAAACATTTGTTTCTGATATTACCACCAGAACCAAAACGGCATCTTGGCCATGTTGGATGAGGAGTGCCTGCGACCCGGGACCGTCACCGATGAGACCTTTTTGGACAAACTGAACACGATCTGTGCAGAACATCAGCACTTTGAGAGTCGCCTCAGCAAGAATTCAAAGTTCCTGACTGACCACAGCCTTCCACACAACTGCTTCCGCATTCAGCACTACGCTGGCAAGGTACTGCAGGGACCTCCATGCAGAAATACCTCCACTGGAGGGACTTAAGCTGATCAAATTAAAAAAGTGATGGTGTGTGCGATGGTCAGTGTTTTTGTATTTTACCCTCTTTGTGCCAAGGTGCTGTACCGGGTAGAAGGCTTCGTTGACAAGAACAACGACCTGCTGTACCGGGACTTGTCACAGGCCATGTACAAGGCCAACCACAACCTCATCAAACAGCTGTTCCCTGAAGGTAGTCCAGCCAAAATCAACCTAAAGAGACCCCCCACTGCTGGATTTCAGTTCAAAGCATCTGTTGGCACACTGATGAGGAACCTGCAGACCAAGAACCCAAACTACATCCGGTAAGGCCCTGATGAATCCCGTTGAAAAAGGACCATTGTGGCCTCAAATGGCTCCGCTCGAGCCAGCTGAGGTGGCTTCGGCATCTGGTTTTGGATGTCTCCCCGGGAGGTGTTTTGGGCAGGTCCCACTGGACAGACTCCGGGGAAGACTCGGGACACACTTAAGACTACATGTCTCGGTTGTCTTGGGAACACCTCGGGGTCCCCCCAGATTAGCTGGAGATGGTGGCCAGGGAGAGGGAAATCTGGGCATCTTTGCTTAGACTGCTGCACCCACGACCCGGTCCCGAATGAGCCGAAAAAGATGGATGCACGGTGGCCTGTGTTCATCCAGCCATACTCATTAATTACTGATTCTATTTTTTTTTTTTTCCCTCCTCCCACTTAGTTTTTCCCAACATTCTTTAGTACTGAGATCGGAAGCAACAACAAAATGAAGTTGGTTGCAAAGAACTGGTGAAGAGATGAATAAAAAGACAAATGTTCCCCAAACCAATACGCTCTAAACACAGTTAAACTAACAAAGGCTTTGCTTTAACAGTTACAGTGGAAGTGTGACTAAACTTAAAGTCCCACTCCCATCATCGTTTGATCTATTTTCAAAGCGTTCCCTATTTTTAGCCAAAATCAGTGAAACCTGTCGTTTTCTAGGACATAGTTTTTGGAGAGTGGCAGAAGTTTGTGAGAATTTAGCCTCCGAGTTGTAGGCGGCACAGTTGATGCAGAGCAACCCCGCCCCCCCTTCCCTTCCCCATTGCAGAGAGCTGGAAGCAGGGAGCTTGTAGCCCACCCAGCGTCACAAATATGCCCTTTTTCAAACGCCATCATTTGTCCGCTCTTGGTTTAGGACTAAAATACTTTCTTTTTTTTTCATGCCATAATCCACCATAGTTGAACATAAACACTCACCTTTGGCACGAATAGTATGCATGATGGAATAAAATGCTTTACATATGTGTGTTTGTATACATAAGTGTGTGCGTGGAGCTAACCCTAACCCTAACCCATCTCACTCTCTCCTTTTCACCATCTAGTCCAGCAGGAGATGCATGCAAACAGTTAATTTTAGATTGAATTTAGCTTTAAATACAGAAGAGGTTTATACAAATATAGACCTCGTGTTTCAGAAGATTTACAACCCCCTATTGTCACAGTAACATCTGTCCAACTCAAGACAACAACAGCTTTTATCCATTTGCTCGGCTGCTGGTCAAGACGAGTGTAAAAAAAAATAAAAAGGAAAAAAACATTTTTATCAGAGTGCCTTTTTAGTTGGTGAGAGATGCTCCTTAACTTGACATCCATCTTTTGTCTTTTACTGTTTGGAAGTGCAGAAGTGTTGGGGATAACACTGTATTTTTTCTTCTTCTCAGGTGTATCAAGCCCAACGATAAGAAGGCCTCCCACATCTTCACGGAGTCCCTGGTGTGCCATCAGGTGCGTTACTTGGGCCTCATGGAGAATGTCCGTGTGCGGAGAGCGGGCTACGCCTTCCGTCAGGCCTACGAGCCCTGCCTGGAGCGCTACAAGATGCTCTGCAAGAAGACCTGGCCGCACTGGAAAGGACCTGCCAGGTGATTGATGGGGACAATGGAGGAGGGGGGGTTCACAAAACACACCTTTGGCTTTACTCTGAGGAGGCAAGTGATGCATGGGTGTTTCAAAATGCTCTTTAGCTGGGGCGCTAGGGCTGCTCTCTATGGGGAGAGCCTGACCTGAACAAATGGACCGTTAAGTGCAGCAGTGTGCTCCCGGGTGAGTCTGAGGGGGGAGGAAGGTAGGGTTGGAAAAGGGCTTAATGGGAATATCCCAGGAAAACTGGTCCTGTTTCACTGTTTGACAGAAATTAACTCACTGAAGAGGACATGTTGAGACATTTTGGGCTTATCTGTAGCCTCCATACGGCAGCAGCCAGACTGCCGGTTTCGCCCTCTGCACCGCCCAAATCTCTGATTCCGATCTTCATATCTTCCATCTCTGAGAGCGTTTCATGTGTTTGTGCTTTTTCTCAAAACTCTTCATCCGCTTGGCAGCTCTCTGTTGTGGTGTTCCCTCTTTTTGTTCTGGTGTCGCGTGAACTTTGGGTGACCATCTTGGATTCTCCTGAACCCCCACAGGCAAGGAGTGGAGGTGCTGATGGCTGACCTGAAGGTTCCCGCAGAGGAGTACTCCTACGGCCGCTCCAAGATCTTCATCAGGAACCCAAGAACGGTACAGTCCCGTATTTGTGTTTGGATGAACCCAGAGCGGGATCTGCGATCTTACACGTTTGGGCATCTGTGGCCATATTTTCACATCATAATGTTTGTAAAGCAGGGCGGGCTGCACTTGCAGCCCTCCTGTTTCAGCAATTAGCATCCAGCCCCCCCTCCCCAAACACATGGTTCCACTTAACACTGCAACATGGGAAAGGAGTTCCTCCGGAGGCTCCTGTACTGTTGGAGCGAGCCGCATTGGAACAGGCTTCTGCTGGAATAACATGATCTCACGCTGGGATTTTTCTGTTGTTTTTCCTCTCTAATTGCTGCCTTTATCTGATTAACTTATCATTCTCACATCTGCAGCTGCAGAGTCCCGCATGCTGAATTTATGAACCAGATTTTTAGTCCAGATATCTCCTGTGATCATCTAGATCGGATCGAAGCTAATCCTAAAGTTTCTTTAAACATTTCACCAGCGCTTATCGCCTAACCTGATCTTTAAACTAATGTTTGCAGAAGATTTATCGTGAAGATGAACACATTCTACAGGTTCACAGCAGAATCAAAAACTTTCCAGGTCTGATAAGGATGAGTTATTCTCTGCAGTCTTCTACACTTTTTATAATGTAGAAACAGGACTTCAATATTTTTAGTTTTTTCCAAAGTTGATTTTTGTTGGGTGTTTTTTGTGTGCATTTTTTTTTTTAAGGAACATGATTCAATTGTACGGAGCCCCTAAAGGGCCATTGAAGAAAAATTTGAAGCAAAAAACTAAAACTGGTTAGCACCAGTTAGTTTTTCTTCTTCTTTTTTTTACTTCAATTTTTTTTTCACCAGTTACTAACAGCCATTAGTACAAATAACAAATGGCTTTAGTTTGTCGTAAGAATCCAAATCCCAAATATAATTTGGACCTTTTTTTGAAACGAACTACATGACTAAAACTCGTCTAAGGTGACGTTCAAAGACGATGTAATTGTGACGGTAAGCAAGCAAAGCTGCGATCTCTTTGTAGACAAAGTCAAAAAGCAAAGTAAACTCAATAAGATCATGTAATGCCGTTTCCAGGTAACTTGGGAACATTTCTCTGTGCGCAAATTACCTAGGAACAGGTTACTTTTTTATTTTATTTTGTTTACTTCAATTTTTTTTCCCTTGTAGCTTTTCTTCCTGGAGGAGAGAAGGAGGCAGTGTTTACAGGACCTAGCCGCCCTCATTCAGAAGATCTACCGGGGTTGGAAGTGCCGCAGACAGTTCCTACTGATGAAGAAGAGCCAGGTGGTGGTGGCGGCGTGGTACCGTCGATATGCGGTGAGAGCAGCCTCTTATTTCACAGAAAAACCCAAATCTATCACTTGTCTAAGGTTAAATAAGGAAGAACGTTTGTTTGACAGCAAGAAAAGAAGTACAAGAAGATCAAACGTGCCACCACGGTGATGCAGTCCTACGCTCGAGGCTGGCAGGTGGGCAGAATTCCCTCCTACACGAACACCAGGAAACTATCGCCGGCTCAATGAGAACTCTTCCTTTTTTTTTTTTTTTTTAGGCTCGCAAGCTCCTGAGACAGCTGAAGCACCAAAAGAGGTGTGAGGAGGCGGCAACCACCATCGCTGCTTACTGGCACGGCACACAGGTAAAGTAATCTGTGAGAATCTGGCCGTACGCGGCGCTCCCGCTCTGCAAACATTCTGCGCTTTCAGCCCTCTGTGACGGGGATGCTGCCATTTCCCTGCTGCTTTTTCTGGAGTTTGCACAACATCCACTTCTGTTTCCTCCCTACTTTTTTCCTAACTTTCCCTTCTACGCACCATCAACCCAAACGCTGCTACCCCCCCTCCCCACCACCACCAGGCTCGGATGGAGCTGAGGCGTCTAAAAGAAGAAGTGCGGAATAAACACGCCGTGACAGTAATTTGGGCGTACTGGCAGGGAACCAAGGTATTTCCACCCAGCTGGAGTGTGTTGCTGTCCCGTCCCAGCGGCGTTGTCACTGCTCACCATGTTTCCCTCCGTTACGATACAAAACCACCTTCCATCCGGGCGCCATTACACTCTGTTGCTCATCGAACTCCTTCATGCCTCATTAATCAAGTCATCACTCATGTCAGACTTCACAAAATGTCATCTGATCAGGTTTTGATATTTAAAACACGACTCTTTAACTTGCAATAATAGAAGAAATGAAAACAAAGTGCAAAAGCTGTGAAGTGCAAAGAATTTTTGCTTAAAAACCGGAGTTCAATTGTGGATGGAGCATTAAAAAACGAGGGAATAAAAGATAAAAAATACCGGCAAATATCTTGGAAGCACTTTGTTGCTACCATTCGGATGCAGTAAGTGTGGAGTAATTCATTAGAAAAATGCCATAGCTGAGAGCTCTCTGTTTACATGCTCTCCTGCTAGCTTACAGCCCCTCACACCCCCAATGCCAGCTCAGACAAGGAAAACCCAGACAAACATGGACACGTTGTCTACAAGTGGATGGATCAGAATAGAGTGGAGTAGGGAGCTAGTGAGTTGCCATAGTAACTTCTACATCACTGCTGCAGGCTTTTTTTTTTTTCATTGCTCACAACAATTTGAATAAAGAAATGCCGGTACTCAAATGTAATTTTAAGGTTAAAGTTCTTTGTATGTACTTATCATCAGAAATGGGTCTTTAAGTTTTAAAAGTTGCACCTGAAGGATTCAGACTTTTGGAACAATAAAGGAATCAGATGTTGGTTTGGGGCACCAAGTTTAGAAAACATTCCATGGTGTCGAGCATGGCAGGGGGTGAGTGATGATATGGGCCTGTTTTATCTTCCCCTTTAATCTAAAAAGAATCAAAGGTAAAGATGAATCTATAACAGAAAATCTGTAATGATGTACTACCAACCTAAATGGAGAAAATGAAACAAAATGACAGCATGAGCTCGACATTGAACAGCTATTTTTGCAGATTGCTTTTGCACTTTGGCTTCATGGTAAATCTTGACGCTGATCATTAGTTTCCACGTGAAACATTGGGAATGGTGTACAAATGTTTTCCTTGGTGTGAACTTTGTGCTCAGCAAACATGACAGCCTTTTATTGTGCTGCAGTTTCACTGAGATCCAGATAAGGTTGGCTTTCCCTTCTCCCAGCTGAGTGACCATAAAAACCCGCGTGCCCATCCTTCACTTTACAGAACCTTGTTGTCTTGCTGTTTTTGTTCATATCTTTGCAAAATGAATTTTGAAGTGACCCCCTCCCTCGACGACCCTCCTTCTCATTAGGCCCGGACAGAGCTGCGTCAGCTGAAGGAGGAGGCGAGGAATAAACATGCTGTGTCGGTCATTTGGGCCGGCTGGCAGGGCACCAAGGTATTTGGGAAGCCTGTTGACGTGACCCCACCCCTCTGACTTGCCGCCTCCCTCAACATCCACCCCCTCCCATTCCATAAAAGTTCATTGACACATCAGACCATTCATTCCAAATTGTCTTGAGTAATTTTTGGGTTTAGTCTTGTTCCCTCATAACTTGTAGGGAGGGTTTCAGCTTCTCGTGCCCGCTCGGCCTCCAGCATGCTGCCTGCTCCTCCTGCATGGCTTCCTCTGTGAAGCTGGTGCATGTCGCATCCTAGTTCTTAGTCCTTCTTAGGAAACTGAAATGCTTTTGAGTTCCTCTGCTGCCTGGTTGCGACTCTTGCTCGCCGCGCTCCATCGAAACTCCCCGACGGCATCGTCACCCCACACGCCTGTTTTCATGCCTGGAGGCTGGACAAGTTCCAGTGGACACCCGGGGCTCGTGCGCAGCGTGTGCTCATATCATCGACCCTTCTCCGTCCACCGCCTCATTTTGTTGCCGCTCTTTCTTTCCGCCCACCCCGAACAGGCTCGCAGGGAGCTCAGGAGACTGAAGGAGGAGGCCAGGCGTAAGCATGCGGTTGCTGTCATTTGGGCCTACTGGCAGGGACTGAAGGTACCGAGCGGTCCCATGGGTGTAGCCGTTGTTGTAAAGCGTTCCTCCACTCCACTAACCCCGCTTGACGTCCTTGTTTTTGCTTTTGTCTAAGGAAGCCTGTCTCTGCCAACTGTTGCATCTAGACTCCATCCCACGTTCTAGCATCACTGTGCAGTTTTGACCAGATGCAGCCGCGTCGAGGTCCAGAAAACAGTTTATCAATCAGATTATTTCTAGTTTTAAGAGCTTTTTAATGTGTTTTGTGACCTGGGGCAATAAACCTTCAAAAGGCCAGTTCAATAAAACAATTTGGTGCTTTCAAAGTCAGGAAGTTCAAAGGTTCTTGATCTTTATCGATAGTTTTATGCATAGTTGAGTCACAGCGAAACTGGACGAGTCTTGAAAATGAATCAGCTTGAAGTTTGCAGACCCTGAGCCTTCTAGAGTAGGGCTGCTGCATTCCTGGTCCTTAAGATCTACCACCCTGCCTGTTTTCCAGCTCTCCCTGCAATGCTTGCTGCTGAATACCTGGACCAGGTGTGTTCATTCAATCAGAAGGTGGAGACACCTGACTGAGCTAATAAACAGCTAGCAGAGCTTAGAGATCTGGAAAACGGGCAGGGTGGTGGATCTCGAGGACCAGGAATGAAGGAGCCCTGTAGAGCAAGTACCGTCCCAAGAAAAGCAACTCGCAGCAGCTAGAGAACAGATATAATACCAAAGTGGAACCGTCCTTGCAGATGTCTGGTATATCTGGAGAGGGAAAATAACAGGCCTTTCACCTGAGCTGGAAAGCCGGTCGTCTTGGAGGACCTTCATTCGGTCAGAAGAGGCTACAAACAATTGAAAGAAAATCATTAAGCCATGTTAAACTAAGATGTAGTACAAAGAAAGAGATAATTTTCTTCAGTCAAGGGAAGTTGTATTGGTATTTTAGCAGGTTTGTGAGAAGCTTTAACCTCTTAAACCGCATGTTTATTGCAGCATAACTTCCCAGAAACCCAAAGGAGTGTTTGTTTGTTTTTTTACAATAATGTGCTTTTATTTTAAAGTGGCTGATGTGGCAGAGACGGTCTTTGTCTGTCTAATATTTCTTTTGTCTGCTTTTCTCCAACTAACCTCCACGGTTCGTCTGGACTATTTGTTTTTGTTTCCCCCATCACCTGTGTCCAGGTCTTCCACTTCACTGACTGTTAATCCTCTTCATCATGGTAATTGAGCACATTGGGATTGTCGTTAATGGAGGTTCTCCTAACGATAATCACCTTTTTCAGTGATGAGGTCCATCAGAACTGTTGTTGGGATTAAACCCAGTGGGTGGAGTTTACTGTGAGTTTGTGACTAACCTGACGTCTTCTGTGACCCGTGTTCTTCGTTCTGTCTGAGCGGTTCTCTTCGCCGTTTTCCTCGTTCTCCGCTCCACATCATGGTGAGGTGAAGAGGTGATTGATGGCTTTCTTTGCTCAACCAGGTCCGCAGGGAGTACAGGAAGTTCTTCAGGGCGAACGCAGGCAAGAAGATCTACAACTTCACAGTCCAGAGAATAGTAAGCAGGATTGTTTTTTTTGTTTTTTTACGGGTTCTGGGAACGGCGACGCAGAGACATGAAGCTAAATTTGTGGGTGTTTGTGTCTAGATTCAGAAGTACTTCCTCAACCTGAGGAAAAACCTGCCCTCCATGTCTCCCATTGATAAGAGCTGGCCAACCAGACCCTACTCCTTCCTAGACGGCGTCCACACAGAGCTCCGGAGGATCTTCCACCTTTGGAGGGTTCGTCCGTCAGGCGTCATTTATCGTTAATATACCCCGCTGTTGGACGGGAATGCAAAATCTATTTTTATTAGAGTTAAAAAAGTTACTTTTTTTTTTTTTTATTAGTTTGTGAAATGCTCAAATACAGTGAAGTTTGTTCACTTTTTTTTTTTGCCTTTGTGATGTTTTAGTGCAAGAAATACAGGAGCCAGTTCACAGAGGAGAAGAAGGCCGTGTACGAAGAGAAGCTGGAGGCGAGCAAGCTCTTCAAAGACAGAAAGGCTCTGTATCCAAGCAGGTATGAGAAATGCGTCTCCATGTAAGCCTTCAGGTTTAATGGACGGCATCAATGACGGCTTTGAGCAGCCAGCGAATGGAGGGGCAGATGCTAAGCTTTACAACATGCGCCTCCAAATGTCTGACGGTCTTCTCTGTTCAGCGTGAGCCAATCCTTCAAAGGAGATTACCTGGAGATCAACAAGAACCCCAAGTATCAGAAACTGCACAGCGCCGTGGATGAGAAGGTTCTGCTGGCCGACACCATCAGCAAGATCAACAGGGCTAACGGAAAGGTGGGAGGGGTCAACCTACTGGTTTTGAGTCTGTGGGGGACAGGATGTCTTGATTTTGGTAATTAGTGTTGTAGCGAGTATTCCAAACACTCGAACATTAGCGATCTGTTTCAGAAAAGTCGAGTACAGATGTCTGAGATCACTGAAAGTGATTTTTATAAGTATAGTAGAGTACAGGGGTCCTTTGCCATATCACAGTTCACATGTTGCAGTCTTTGTTTTTGTTTTTTTTGGTTTTTCTGTGCAATTTTCCATACTTTATTTTACGTTTTAATTTTAACAGCGCACTGTGTTCTGCATCAATATTTGTGTTGGTTGTTGATCTGACGTCTCATCGATTTACCCAAGTTTTCCATCGTGATCAGATCTTTTTCATTCTTTCATCCTGGACTTAATTATCCATTAAGGTTTGAACTTTGAGAGTTTATAGAGAAAAGTATGACTAGTTCATTAATCTACTGGAAGTGTAGTCGGCTAACTTTGAAGATGGGAAAACAGTTGAGAATTTTCTTGGTTTGTTATGAACAGATCCATAACAGCAGAGATGTTTTTCTTTACTCCTGAAGTTAACCAGGAACTGAAATAAAAACTCAGTCTAAAGTGATTAAAAAACCGCTTCTTTTTGAGCAGAATCTTATTTTTAAGCCTGAATGGAAACATTTTTATGAAAGCATCTGTTTCCATTTGCAGGGTACACCTCGTATTTTCCTCCTGACGAAGAAGAGCGTCGTCCTGGCTGACCAGAAAACGGGTCAGGTGAAGGCCAGCGTCCCTCTGCTGGACCTCGCCAGCGTGTCGGTCAGCAAGCAGAGCGACGGATTCTTTGCTCTCAAACTCAAGGAGGTGACTCTTTTTTTATTTATTTACGTATATTTTGTGGTCGTTCATTTAAAAAAGGTACTGAGGATTGAGAAATTTCACAAGAATATCTGTCAAATTAACCTTTAAAACTAGAGGGAAAGTGACAAGATTTGCTGATTTGTTTTTCATTAAAAATCGAATCCATTTGGTAGAAATTGTGAATTTGCCTCCTATTCTTTAGTTAATGCGATGCATCTATGATGGTTTTCTGTAGGGCTCAGCCTCGGCTGTGAAAGGCGATTTCCTCCTGAGCAGCGAGCGCCTGATCGAAATCATCACCAAACTTTACCGCCTCAGCGCCGCCAACGCGGAGCGGGTGCCGCTCAGCGTGGACATCTCAGACGAGTACGAGCCGTCACAGCCGGATCTTTGCTCCTGGCGCCGCTTCCTTCTCTCATTCTGATAATTTTTTCTTCGTGGCAGGTTCCTGGTCCAGTTCAAAACTGACAAGGTGTGCGTGAAATTCATCCAGGGGAGCCCCAGGAACGGCAACAGCGCGTCCTGCAAGCGCAAAAACAACCGCCTGCTGGAGGTGTCCGTGCCATCAACGCCGTAGCTCCAGCTCGCCACCCTCAAACATCACCTCGGAGCGCTCAACGTGCACTTCTGTCCTGGTCTCCTCCAGATTTCAGATTTTTTTTTTTTTTTTAATCTACAGCTGAAATGATTTGGGGTTTTTTGGCAAAGAAAGCCCCGGTGCGGGTTGCGTGCCACAAATCAAGAGCTGCAGCTGCTGAATCAGAATTTTGCTTTAGTTTCCGTTGATTGTCCTGGCCGTACGAGCTGCAGCCCAAACTGCTCGCCATTCTTCTGCTTTTAAGCTGCTCCTGCACGGCGGCGTAAAACTGAGAGGAACTGCAGGCAGGGTTTGGGCGCAGCCGGTCGGGCCGCTGCACCCGCTTTCACATTTCTAAGAAAAAGAGGATGACCAGAAAAAAAGTTTGATTGTATTTTTTTTTCCTCTTGAATGAAAGCACAGAAGGTGGTTGAGTCATTTCTATTTTTGTCTGTTTGCATCCATGATGTGCCGTTGAATGCGTTTGTGCATCCGGTCGGTTCCAACGCAGCCAAAAGAACCTGGATTGTGCTTTATTGCATTTGTGATGGACGCCATCGTAACACTAGAAGGGTTGAAAGCTCCTGATGATTCAGACCCCAAAACTCTCTCTGTGCCACAAAGCAAAATCGTATTTTTGTGTGCAATATGTTTTTGGCCCTTCTTTCTGGAGAACGATGGCGAGGAAACCAAAGGAGTCCCCGTGCCAGAAGCCGTGTAAATAAGCTGTCGCCGTGACTTGGACAAAGGGTTGCTCAGTACCCTAACTTTAATCGCTGTTTGTAAAATTTCTCCTTTTGCTTCCACAGTTTTGGGTTCTTGTAGTGACCTCTGACCTGATTCATAGTGGGGGGGTTAAACCAAGCACACCTACGCAGTAAATCCCTGATGTATTCTGAGAAAAGTTGGAAAAGAAAAGCAGGTACTTCAGAAATAGGCAAACTCTACAAGAATCAAAGGCGTCGGAGGGCTGACTTGTGCGGTTTCTTCTGGTGCTTGGACCTGGTGACATCATCATCAGGTGCTTTTGAATGTCATGCGTGACCATGGGGAGGTGGAAAGGGGAGGGGGGGTTGCTCTGCTTTCTTCCCCATCCTTTCTTCTTTTGTCCCATATCTGCAGATGTGTGCCTGATGCCAACCTGCGCTATTAGAAAGAAAAATGTTTTAGTAGAACTCTGTGTAACATTTGCTAGTATTGCATTTTTTTTAAATTAAATGGAAATAAATAAACGAATAAATAATGTAAACGTTGGTGTCGGGCTCTTTTGTGGCGGAACGGGAAGCTGCAGGATCGAGCATCAGTCCTGCTCAGCCTCACATTCCTTCAACTGTCCATTACTGCTGTTTGTCAGCATTGGGGGGCTGTGTTTGGACTCCCCTGTGGGGGGGGGGCTAATCGCCTTGAGGCAGGACGGCCGAGCCTGAAAGTCACGCAGCTGGCCAGATGTTTTCCATCACATCGGGGGGGAGCTGTCCAGGGGTTAAATTCCGTGGCTTTGGGAGAGCTGCCGGCAGCAGGTCTCCCGGGAGCAGCCCCCTGATGGAACTGGGGTAAAAATAGACCTTTTTGGGCTGCCCAGTACCCGGTTCCCACCACTATGCAGGCTGGGAAAAGTAGGCGGAGTTTCTGCCTGCTGCTTGGGAGGGAAGGAAGAGGGTCGTCGAAGGAATCAAACATGTAGAACAGCCTCATTGAAGAAATTCAGCTCTCCTCGTGGACGTTCAGTTGGGATGACACTTCACTGGACTTTAGTGGCATCTAGTGGACACTTCATGACATTACACTATAGCGCAGCAGCCTGAATTCTTTGGATTGAGACACTTTCTGCACATGCTCATGAGGCATTAAAGTACCAAGAAAACGGAAATTGATGCAATGTTTAGCAAATGCCATGGTCAAAGTGCTTCTGCTGCTTGAAAGGATTGAAGTTCAGGTGTTTCAGAACTCAAATCCCAGCCGGATCCATATTTTCCTCAAGTAGACTTGGATTTTCTCCAGGCGCTCTGGCTTCCTTCCACAATCCCAAAAACCTATTTCATTAGTAAATTGGGATTGTAAATTGTCCCTTAGATTTGACGGCCTGTCTTTGTTTGCTGGGATAGGCTCCAGCATCTTGGGTCCCTGAACAGCTTGCAATGCAGAGGGTTTGCAACGAATGGCTGTGCTCCTCAAAGTCCTCACCAAACATCACTTCAGTCTTCATCTAAATTTCCATTAGACATCATTGTAAGGGTGGGGGTAACAACTCTGTCTAAAGGTTTTTAGGACTAATGAAACCTTTTCATTTGATCCTTTTGTTGCATAAACCTCTAAAAGCTCTGGTTTTTGATGGATCGACTCTCCTCAGCAGGTATGAGGACTTTCTAAACATTAAAAGACCTTTTAATAGACTTCTAAAAACCCATGAGCGTTTTTCTTTATAGCAGCAAACTTTTACTTTTGAGTAGTTCAGTTTTTAAGTAAAGGTTATTTTTCAAATACGTCTACGTATTCTTATTAAGACCATTTATATAAATGTTTGTTCACAAAATTATGTGTAAATGTGCCAGCCTGATGTTTAAAACCAGGGCAATGCTAAAAAAAGTTAGTAACATTTTAAAAATAAATTTCTACCAAATAAAATTGTGCATTGATAGATTCTTCTTTGAAAAATAAACTATCTTTAGAACATTATTAATGAGGAAACCAGATTTTTCTGTTATGTCTTTACATTGCGCTCCATACCGCTCTTATTTTGAAGGGCGGCATAGTTTTCCTCCTATCTTTTTATTGCCCTACTTAAAGAAAATGGTAGAATAAATGTTAGGAATATCATTGAATCCTTGTGAACATTGAGGACATTTTTCTAAGTTCCTGCTGGGCTCAGTCTTGTGAACGTTCCTCACGCTCTGTTGAGGCTTATTGTCACCTACAGGTCAGATGAACGACTGATTTAGATCTGGGGATCATCATTTCTGTTTGTTCTTGAAGTTGTTTTTCTTTACGCAGTGTGGACTTTCCAGACAGTTTCTGTGTCTTCTCTCTGTGAGTTTTTAATGACGTCGTAGAGACACTAGAGGTCAGTGGAGTCTAATTTGTGAAGCCAAACTCAGAAGTCAGTATTAAAAGACCTACTTTACAGAAAGTAAATGACTGCAAGAATCACATTTGAAAACAACAATCTTTCTTAAGGAACATTACAAGCTTTTGTCTGTTTTAAAAAAAGTCCAGTAAGTTTCTTTGGAATTACGACCTAATCATTTAAAAACAGATTTTCCTGAAGTCTCAAAACGTCAGATGAGCCCAACAGCATGTTTCATCAAAAATGGCTGCAGTTTCCTGATATTTCATGTTTTTTCTTATTTGGTTTTGAGACCAAATCCTCCTCCTACAGGTCAATTACACAAACAATTCTATGGCTGAAAATAACCCAAGTTTGGTTGTTTTTAACCCAACTCTGAGATCAAAAAGGGTCTAACTAAAAAAATAAAAAAATAAAAAATTGGGTTAAATTGAAACTACTATAAGCCAAAAATCAACCATTCAAGTCCTGACAAAAAAAACAAACAGTGATTTGAGATTGCACCTGCCATGACTGAGAACACCTGATCTTCTAATATAGAGGATTCCAGATGAATTTTTATGCTGAATCTGGATAAACTCCTCATAATTTAAACTTTTTAAAAAGATTTTAAACTCTGCAGTTTGAAATGTAAAACAGTGAAAGCGAACCTTACTGTAAAAAGTAAATGTGATTTTATAAATGCTTTTAATTTGTTAATTCTTAACTCCCACACACATTGTCAGGAATGAAAGATGGGGGAAAAAAATCTCACTTTTTTTCTGTAGAGGCTGAAAGACGAAGTTACTCTTTAAAATTGTTAGTTTAACATCACAAACCTGATAGATTTTCTCTTTTCTGGACAGCAAACTGCGTCTAACCAAGTAAAAGAAAAAGAGAACCAGATGTGAACACTTAACCTGTCGTTATTTATTTGCTCTTATGCTCGAATAATCCCCCCAGATTAGCAAACCAAAACATAAGTGATAACTGTGACAGCTCCAATAAATAAACTCCTGAAAGAGGAACTCTGAAGCCTCAAATCTAACTCGTGTTATCAGTTTGAGTTCTTATCTGCCATCTTTCCTTCCTCGTTTTCATGTTTTATTTATTTCACGTGACCTCATCTCAGAGGGGTTTCGAGGAACACAAGCAGGAATGTTCCCCCATGAAGTTCAAGAACCAATTGGTGTGTTTTTAGTGAGAAAGGCTTAAAAATGTGTTTCTCCAGCTTTAAGACTCCAGGAGAGAAAAAAGACTCACACAGAAAACTAGAAAAAGTGTAGAAGCTTTCTAGAAGACGAGAATGAGGGAAGAACACGAATAGACCAGCAGGCACAACTCATTTTAAGACAGTAAGCGAGTATTTAATCTTTAAATAATGCTTCAAAGGTGTTTCTGGACATCCCAGTGCAAACCATTGAACTGAACCAAACCTTTGACCTGAACAGACTCGATGCCACGTTCACACGGACCCGGCAAGCCACCTCTTCCAATGAAAAGTCCCTGTAAACTTGTAAACACGTGTTTCGTCCTGCCATGTTTAAAACTCTGGCATTCACTTAAGTTTTAAGGTCTGTTTTGGGGGCTCTCCGTAAAAAACGCCATTGAACACACGCTGAAAGTTAAAGCAGTTGACCAATCAGGGGGGTAGTGACATTTGGATGGCGTCCTCTGTAACCCTTGTGCTATCCTAGGCACTTTAACGTTGGGAGTTGGGTCATCTAGACCCACTAGACAGTGCTCTGAACCTTTTTTCTTCAATGATTTGTGATCTTCACTGGTGTCCATGGATTACATGAAATCTTCCTCCTTTATCCACCTTTGTCATGGTGGGGAGAACACGTCAATGGAAGGGGGGGTCATCTAAGATAGCACAAGGGTTGCCAGCCATTTAAAAGTAGATCTTGGTAATTCTATGACATTAAGTCTTTCTTAAATCAGAATAGAGCCATCATCAGATTTACAATGTTTCACCATTTTGCACCAAACCTTTTCCAATTGTAAGTGTATGCGCTAGTATCATTGGACGATCAGAAATGGCTTCATTCCACCTCTACTGGCGTCAGTAATCTGTATTTTGATCGTCCGTGATATATGATCTGAGGTGTTCTTACGTGTTTTGGGGGACCATAAGAACTGGAAGATGATGATTTTCTTAGTTGAAATGTATATTTTAAAATACTTTTCTCTTTAGAAAAAACAATTTCTACAAAACAAACCTTAATGCTCTAAAGTCACAGCGTAATTCCTCATCTGGCAATAAATCTAATGCTAATCCTAGATTATAAAAAAAAAAATCATGGTTTGAAAAAAAATTCAGTGGGAAGGGAAACTGAGTGGATCTAGTCCAGAAAAAAAAATCCCTACCATCACAGTGACGCCTAAGTTTGCAGAACTAGAAGAGAAAAAAACGAGAAAACTGGCGATCATCATCCGGTGGCAGATGGGACCAAAGTGAAGACTTTGGATGATTTTTTAGCAGAAACTCCTCGTATCTGCTGTCAGCGACATTCTTGTACCTTCCAAGATCTCAAAATGGTTAAAAAAAGTATCTTCTTAATGACCAAATATTATAAAGAGCAGAAAGAACGGCTTCAAAGATCAACTGGGTTAGCTGTTGTTAGCGACAGACTGGAGGGCCGCTAGTTCCATCAGTGTTTGCTTTTAGTCAAAGTCAAAGTCAGCTTTCTTGTCAAATATGGTGCATACAAAAGACCTACAGCACAGATGGAATTACTTTCCTCTCGCCCACAGTGCCAGCAGCTTATAAAATAATAAAACTGATAAAACAACAGTTATAATAAGAAGAATGACAGCAATCTAAACAGTGCAAAAGAGCAATGAGATGGTTAAAGTGGCAGTTTAAGGGGACAACAGTGCTAAGAACAGTAAGCAGATGAGTCTGTGATGGCAGTCTTTGGTGAAGAGGATTTTCTGAACAGGTGTGAAAGTTTACTGTCATGCTGCTGAGGTGCCCTTGAGCAAAACCTTCAAACCCTGCAGTTCCTCTGAAGTCTTATCAGAAATAAACTGTACGAGAACAAGAAAACATTCAGATGTTTTCTTGTTTTTTCAGGTTTTTGTGAGATTTCGATTCTTGTTCTTCTGTTTCCAGTTTCTGCTTTGCAGGGTTTGAACCACCTGGGAGGGACGAGCTTCAGGTCATTTGCTCCCTATAAGCGTAAATGTGGGTTTAGTTGGTCAGAGACCATCTGTCTGGTTCCGGTTCCGTACTTTGTTGTTGTTTTTCTTTTTGAAATTGTCCCACATCTGATCTCAGCGTTGGAGTGCACAGTTTCAGAGCAGCTGATGGGTAACAGAAGGTGAAGAGAATCTGACGAAGCCGCTCCTCATTTTGGGTTCCATCAGTCTAATGAAGAACCTGGAGGGAGGGGCAGGAGCGGATCTGATTAATGGTGGAGGGTTTGTCTTCTTGTTCAGCCTTTTGTCAGCCGCTCACTCAATGGCTTCATCAATTTGCGGCCATTATCACGTCAATAGACAAGAATGGAGGGAGGAGGACAGTCGTGCATCGAATGGGAGAAGTAGCTTTAGCCGCACCATCTGTGGAATGAGTGTGTGTGTGTGTGTCTGTGTGTGTGTGTGTGGGGGGGTGTGTGCGTGTGTGTGTGTGTGTGTGTGTGTGTGTGTGTGTGTGTGTGTGTGTGTGTGTGCATGCTTTTCATCTTACCACAAAACTTTCACCTGGCATAAAATCTACGGTGGCCCTGAAATGCAAATCCCATCAACAAAGCACTCGACTTAAAAACGTTTAAAAGATCACAACAATTAAAAAAGCAAAACAAATATTTAAAAAACAGCATTACGTTTAAAAAAATAAATAAAATAAAATTCCAGAAACCAAAATGTAAAAAGCAAACAGACAAAAAACACTTTTTGGAAAACAAAAGAAAGATTTCCTTCTGATTTCTGTATATCACTTTTGCTTTCCAAAATGTTTTCTTCCTCTCTACGGAAAACCGGAAAGGGTAGGAATGATGGGACGTCTCTGATTGGACGATGACGATGGTCCATCACTTGAATTGAGAGTCGTGGTGTTTCGTTTTATTTGTTTCAGAAATTTTGTTTTCTTAAACTTAATGCTGTTTTTTTAATGTTTGTTTTGCTTTTTTAATTGCCGTTGTAATCTTTAACATTTGTGTGCGTCAAATGATTTGTCGATGCGATTTGCGCATCAGGGCCACTAGGGTTTTCTGAATGTGTCATTTTTTTTTAACATTTATGCCCAAAAAAAAGAAACCATCTCTACTTTTTTCTTATATGTGGTGGGAAATTAAACTTTAGAATGAGATCTTCATGAATTTAATAAATGTATCTGAAAAGCAGCTTTTCAACCAAACCTGCTGAACATTCCATCTTTAAGGTCTGAAGATCAGAACCAGTGAGCTACGTAACTTTATGGAAACAATGTTTAGAATTACCCATCCTTTGCTCATGCATTTATTTAGTGTTATTTTTTATTAAATAGATAAAGATATAAGATATCTGAGATTGTTTTAGTTTGTAATCCATCTCAAAAACGTCCTGTAAAAGCCCGTTTAATCTAAATTTACTTGTTATTCTTGTTAAAATGGTATAAATGACCATAGTGTGTTTGTACATTTGGAAGGAGCCCATGAGAAGTCCTGTTGCAATAACTCTGGTATAGTAAACTAATAAATTATCATTGTGTGCTCACTGAGTCCACCACACTCATCTGTTAGTGGTTTTTGTGGGACATTGGTGTGAGCATACGCAGCTGTGGAACTGAAACTGATAAGCAAATAGCTGCACACACATCATTAGGTGCTCATTTACAGACATTAGGCAAGAGGGCAGGTAGATCAAACACAAACACACAAACCTCCCTCGTTTATTTTCAAAGTTCCTGTTTCCCTCAGTGGTGCACCAGCCATAAAGGTTAAGGAGCCACTCTCTGTCTGCGTCAAGAGAGTCAGAACAATTAGTCTGAAAGTGAACCTGCTGGCTGGTCCAGAGTTTTCAGTGAAAACAATGACGATTATAGTGCTTCATCAGCTCCATAAACGGCATCTAATCATGCAAACTAATTTAACATCTGTTTTCATCACTTAGCACTCTAACGAATTAGTTTGCTCAGACAGCAACATCTGCAGCGAGGCCGCAGAGAGAGACCAGGAAGGTTGAGCAGACGTTGGGTGAAGCAATAACAAGAGAAGGAAAGATGCTCCAGCATCAGGGGAAAATTAAACCTCGTCTTTGCAGCCTTTTCCAACCAGCCTGCCTGTCCTGTTAACCTCTGATCGGTCTCTCTAGCAGTCTGTGTCAAGCTACATTCACTCTGCTCCTGGCCACTTCCAGTCAAAAGTCTTTGTAAGCGTTGTTTGTGTCCATGTAAACACGCATAAACGGCGTGTTTGGCGCTCAAAACTCTCGCCTTCACGCGTAGCTACACAAGTTTCTATGACCATTTTCTAGTTCTCCATGACGTGTGGCTGTTAAACGCACGTTAAAAGCTAAACCAGATCAAACTTTGACCAGTCAGAGGCTCGGATTGACGTTTCATGAAGGAGAAATTAATCATTGTCGAATAATGCCGAATACCAATTCTAACCCTACCCTTTCTCCATATCTCTCCAATTGTAGGGGTATTTGGAGGGGTAGGGTTGTCTGAAATGTGTTTTTTCAGGGCATTTTAAGGGCATTCCGTGTCGCGCTGTGTCAAGTGGGCGTGCTCTAATGCACAGAAGTTTACATTTCATTGTAATGAATGACTTTTTGTTTTAGCATGACCTTTTTATGTATTTCTGAGCGCTAGCAGCTCTGTAGCTTCAGGGGAAAATCATGTCTGTGGGCAAGAATCTGTTCTACGTTTGGATTTCTTGGTTTGATTTTGTTAATTTTGATATATATTTTTTATTATTCTTTCTGCAAATAACTTGCAGAAAAATATTCAGCATTGTTTTCAAATGGCATTTTGTCCTCAGCTCCTCATTCACAATGATTTGATCAAAGAAATACCTAGAAATGGAGCTTAATTTTCTTTATATTTGTCCCCCTGTCTTCAAAAACACAATTTTCATTAGTGGGTGTTTAAAGCTAGGCGGCTTCCCCTTTACCACTTTCCAAAGACGGTCAAACTTTTATAGTCAGGGTTCTTGGTGACACTCCTCTGTGGGTGGTACATTCTGACTTTGGACTGAACTTTCTGGGGTCTCCACTTCAGGTCAGACTAGAGGTGTCAGAAACCAGGTCTTTTCATTGTGGACTGGCGGTTTCTGTCTTTCAATCTGATGCTTTTCTGGACTCGGTCTAATGTCAGCATCTTTTCCTGCATGACTGCAGAGTCTGAGCTTGATGGGGGCTCAAACTGACAGATGATTTGATTTTAGTCTATTAACATCCTGTTGTGGTTCCTTTTTACTATTGTTTTCTAATGTGATAGAAACTGGATTGTTAGATTGAGTTTTTTTATGCCTCTTTTTGTAACAAAACTGTGGTCCACAAACTCATCCGGGTGAACTCTTCTCACAAATTGGACGGCCTGCTTCGGTGGTTCTTCAGGTTACACGCATGGGACTCATTGGGCTGCTTTGTACTTAAGAGTGAGTCTTCTGACGGACCTTACGCTTCCAATCCCGGGACGTTGACTTGCCGTCAGTCCCTAGTGTCAGAACACAGAAGAGAAGGATGGAATTCTCTACAAAAGACCTTGTCTCACTTTTGATGCTATTCTGAAGAACCTGGAAATGAAATCACTGACATGTTTCTACTGGATAACATGTCTGGGGCTGTGTACTAATTTGCCTCTTTGCCAGGACTCACTTGATAAAGAAGTCTGTGGATCTCAGTGGGGCTTTCCTGGTTCAATAAATGGATACATAAAAATCGGTTCATTTTTGTGAGGACATTCTTCACATTGGGTTGTGTTCGGGGAACAGCGGTCTGCAGAGCGCTCTGGGAATCCCACCGAGGAACAGATGCTTAACTACTCTCTTGAGCCGCTTCTTTGCTGGCCTGTCAGCGGTCCGTCTTTGTGTTAACCAGCTCTACGTGTGTCTGTCTCCTCCTCTAATTCACTAACTCCTGTTCAGGACTAATTAGTGCTCCTCTTCCCCCCATGAGGCCTCATGTTGCTGCACAGTTTACTGTGCTGAGTAATAAGCATCCAATATGAGGCTCCCCTCTCCTTCCTCCTCCTCCGCTCCTCCCTCTTCATTATCTTCCGGCCTCCGTTTTGATGGCTGTCATCAATCAAGTCATTTGGAACAACACTGAGCCGTGAAACTGGGAACAGCCACCCTGGGTGGACCAGGAAGTTTTCTATTCCCCTGCAGCCCATTGGACCAATCAGAGAAAAACTGGGTGAATAGAGTGGAAACAATAGGAACTGGGAGCAGATATTAGACGAGACACCACAATGGGATACGAACAGAAGGAGAACAACAGGCTTTATCAGGCTGGATATGATGGGAGATTTTCTCCTTGACCCAATGTCTCCTGGGATACGTCATATTTTACTTCCCTGCTCATCAGACGACTTCATCTCTGACTCTTTTGTTCGCTTTTCTTTTTAGCTGCTAAAGTGATTCGAGTTTTTATGTTAGAGAGTCGTGATCTGGATCAGCAATGCTTTTATCTGAGTTAAAATGGCGTTAACAGGAGCTAAGTAGCTGCTCTTGGCAAGACATTGTTCACCACACTTTTCTTAAAGTCCCACTTTGATCATCTTTTGATCTATTTTCAAAGCGTTCCCAGTGGCCTTTTAGTTCTGATGATGCTGTTTTTAGCCAAAATAAGAATAAAAAACTGTCATTTTCTAGGACATCTTTTCTGCAGAGCGGCAGTAGTTAATTAGAAATTCCCCTCTGAGTTGTGGGCGGGATGTTGGCGTGGAGTAAGGCTGCCATCATTTCCCATCATACATTTGGTCACACTTTCTTCCGCTACAGCCCTCACACTTCCAACCTAACATTTTTGATCAGAGCCATCCAGCCGTACAGTTTAGATCCAGACACCAGCTCAGGCGAGGAAAACACAGACGTTCATGGATCTGGTCGTCTGCAAATAAGATCTTTTTCAAACTGCATTTTTTTTCATCTGCTCCGGATTCACAAGGATTTGAAGAAAAAAAACACTCAGAAATGAAATCTCTCGTGAGAAAAATGCTAAAAGAAGAAGTTAAAAACGCAAGCTTCATTTGAGCGTGCCTTTAACAGTTACAGTCTGATAATGATGAATAAAAGCTCGACTGTCTCTACTTTGTGTGAACATCTATATCGAAGTACAATAAACTTTTAAATATGAAACTTCAGCAAAAACAAAATGAACTTACTCAAATAAAAGTAAACCACCAAACTGTTTGGCGTTTACTAAACAAACTAGCCTTCTCTTTGATACATGGGACCTTCCAGCGCAGAAATGACCTTTTATGAAAATGTCTAATGAAGGTTTGGGAGTAATAGTTTGCCAGTAACTCACTGATCTCACTGCGATGTACACTATGTTGGGTTGTGTATCTACAATTCCAAAATCCAGTGTCCTGGAAATTTCCCAGAAATGTCGGAAAAACTCTCTAGATTGAAAAATACGGACCACAATGCATTGCATTTGAAAAATTTGTCATCAAAGTTTTTAGCATCAGAACACACTGGGTTCATAGTCTTCGTAAAATGTTCGTATTTATTAAGTTTTTTCTTCAGCAAATGGGTGACATCATATTTGCTGTGAAAAATAACAAATAGTGAACATGTGTCTAAACTGCATTAAAATCCAGAGCACTGGAACGTAACGCAGCATATAGTCTCTGAAGGTTGAGGACGTTCTGACACAGTCTGAGACTCTTGAACAACCGTCACTCTCCTCCGATTGATCCGTTTTTTCAAGTCTGCATCAAACTCAGCACCTCAGTCAGACTGTACGGGCCTAAAACCTGCACAGAAATATGGCACTCAGTAATGACAACGACAGAGATTCATGTCATTTTTCCATTCCATTAATAAATAAACACCATTGAAATTTTGGTTGTAATGTCTCAGCATGAGTTTACCAGTAAAATCTGTTCAATTCATGAGATGAAGAAGGTGATGCAGAGAAAACTGGGTGTGTGGACAGTCTGAGCGAAAACAACCAAAACTGATGTGCAATTAAACATTAAGATATGTTTTATTTTGAAAATCTGCATGAATGAGGAAGTTGTCCAACAACTTTGCACTAAAGTTACAAAACAAATGCAACACAACCCACAAGTGCAGAATTGGTTGTACTTATTGTTTGAAGAAAGGTTGTTCTTTTGCAGAAAACACGAGAACATCGTTGGTTTGCTAGAAATTATAAGCTTCAATTTTAATTTTTTTATCTCATGTCCACTTCTGTCATTGGTGTTTTTTTTATTAGCTTTCTTGTAACCATTTAAGTGAAACAGAGCAGAGTTTTTTTTTTTTTTCATTCTCTCTGTTCCCATCAAAAATGCAAAAACAGTCACAGTTTGTAAAGGGACCTTTCTCCTTTTGATGCTCCTTCATGTTTTTCAGAGCTAAATGGTGGTCAACCCTGACGGACAAATGTTCTCAAGCAGCACATTCACATGCCGGCACACACAGTCGAACACGCTGGTTGTGTGCTGCGGAGGGCCTTCATGTCGGTTCAGCAGGTGTTGGTGTGTTTGTCTTTGACATGAGGTTTGTTTTCCCAGGTATGTGGCCGGCTCTTATCAGTCTGCTATAATCCAGCAGGAAATCACCATCAGGTGAAGACTGTTCTGACTCTCTGCACCTTTAAGTGAAAGTTAATTACAACCTTTCAAGCTGTTTTCCAGGAAAGGTGTGGTTTTCTTTGACCAAAAAAAATAAAAATCTGCATGGATAGATTAAGATTTATGCTGCTTTACAGTGAGAGGGCAAACAGCAGCCAGCCAGAGGGAGGCTTTGGGCCACCTGTCCATACCTGGTGTGCAAGTTCAGCCTGCGAGGAGAGAAAATAAGTTTGCTTTCTGCAGATTTTACAGCCTCTTATGTGTTCCGTGGTGTGGTGATGGCTGATAATCGCACCAGCAACGGTTGATAAGGACGCCTGTGTTACTGTCAGCGTTAAGCTGGCAGTAAAGTTTAATGAAGATTTAGCTGTAAAATGATTAATTCCGTCATCCAGATCGCAGCAATTAGAGCTATATAGTTCTCCAGAGTGTTTGTGCGGCTCACAAGCTGGACCTGCAATATAACGAACGTGTGTGAGAAAACCACACATTAGGGTCATCTGTGGCAAAGATCAAAGCAGACAGATTGATTGACAGGCACACAAATTAAAAAAAGAAGAGAAACGGGACGACAGCAGCAGGAAAGGAAAAGCAAACAGTTCTTTAGGAAATTGAAAAGATCATCGATTCAAAGTCATCCTGAAAAGAAAACATTAGCTTTATTTTTCAACATTTAATAAATATTTTAACTTGATTAAACTTTTTTTGCTAAAGTGTCACCATGATGCTATTTTCAGGTAAGACGGTAACAAAAGACACATTTTTTTATGTCAAATCCCAAAGCTTTTGTTATGTAAGCTTTTGCTTACATAACACTTCTATGCATTGACTGGAATAAAAATAATAATGTATAATGATGTGTGTAGATTCATGCATATGCATATATGAATTAAGAATAGAGAGAAGATTTGCTTACTCAGTCAGCCCTCCTATAACCAATTTGAGTGTATTTATTTGTTAGATTTCCTCTGCTAAGTTTTAAATTTTCTTTTAATTTTGTAAAATCTTTGGGGTGTGACCATGCAATTAAACCTAGATGGGTTTCTGTCACACACCTTCACACCATTGTCTTGTTTGGTGTTGTATTATCCTAGCAGGTTGAGAAGATGGATGGATGGGATGGATAGGTTGTTCTTGTTGTACATAAATGTGTTTGTTTGTGTAAATAAATCAAATCAAAGTCTATTTATTTAGGGAAATGCAAAGGCTGTCGTGTGTCGTTTTTGGGCTATACTGTAGTCATCAGTAAGGTGCGAGTACTGGCTCCTTACTGACCTCATTCAAATGCTGCACACACGGAGAGTGCACATGATACACAAGTGCCCGTAGGACGCCCATAGGATCAGACAGGCACGTACATCTTACTTGATCATTATAGAGTTTAGGGGGTATTGGAGAAATGAAACATCCAGACAACTCGCCTGTGTCTCATCAACTTCCTGCCTACGTCTTAAGTATTTGGGATGACCTGTCGCTTGCAGTATGCCTGTAGAAAAAAAATGTACTTGAACAAATTCTCCCTACGGGTTCACTGAGTGGTCTACAACATTGATATTTCGCGTTGTGCCCCGTTCCGGTTTGACCATTTTTCCCCCGCAGACAGCCCGTATCCACCTGTAGGGGCTGTTATGAATGAGACCTTACACGACACAACCCCTTCTTTAGCCACATGTCATCTTTTACTGCACTGATCTCCCAACACAGGCATGTCCAAAGTCCGGCCTCTTTCTACCGGCCCACGGCACCTGTTATAAAATCAAAGCCCAGCACTTTCTAAGAACTTGGTTGTGATTGGCTAAAAAAGCGTTAGAAGCCGTTGCAAACATTTGCCAACCACTGGTGGCTACTTGACCTTCATAGGCTTAAGGGCCAAACGAAAGATACAGAATTTTTTTGTTTCTTTGATAAAAAACACAATGTTTGTGCTTCTGAACAAGATAACTACTATACAGTTAATTTTTTATTCATACGATTTAAATTTAAAAGCTTACAATGAGTGAATAATATGTCAGATTTGATGCAAACTCAGATTTATTGTTGACAAAAGTTTGTTTTTTACAGACAGATATTTTGTTGATTTAATTTCCGGTCTTCAAATATGAAATTCTTTGTAATTTGGGTTCTAATGCATTTAGATATATTTGTTTTATGTGAAAAGATAAAAAGTATCTCGTTGCAATAATGAAGGGTTTTATGAAATAGTTTGGAGACCCCCGTCCTAACAGAACCAGAACCGTCCTGCATCCTGAATGTTGCTGCATGTCTCCCTTTTTTTTTGATTCAGGCAAACAGAACAGGTTGGTTCCTGGTTTCTGTAGATTTCTGGCTGCTGCATCACAGAGTGGTCACCATGAAGCACCTTCCTCCCTGAACCTTCAGGTGAAACCCCTGCCTCCAGAGCAGCTGCTCTGAAATCATCACCCAATGGTCCTCCTCCTATTATCAGGAACATGAAAGGGATTTTTTTTTCTTTGTTTTACAAGAATATTCTTGAAAAAAAACCTCACATTGTTTCTAATCTATTGGAGCTGAAAGGTTTTTCTTTATTTAAAATCAACCATTTTCATCTTTTAGATTATTATTTTTTTTTTAAATTGTTTTTTACCCACCACTGCTTAGAAAATCGCTTAAATTTGAAATGGTGGAGTTTGTTACTCAAGTTTGTCTGCTTTTAAGGAGGCTGGAGGATCCTGCCCCCGTCCGACAGGGCCAATCACAGAGGAGCGGCTTTATTGCGCCGTGAGGTGTCTGTGATCGTGTCACTGCTGTGGCTGAACCCACGGAGACCAGGTGGAGTGGGTCAGACAGAGGGCATCTCATTCTCCTGCAAAAGCAACATCTGCAAAAATAAGAAAATCTTTTGATTTTTATTTTTTACTTTGATGAAGTGAAGTTTTGGTTTAGATGGAGAAATCGAAAAACTTCTGCATCGATGCGCTCCTGGCGCGTGACTCCGGGCACCAGACAGTGAGCGGCGGCGCGCTCCCGGGGGCCTTTCCCAGCGGGGGCCCCAGCACTGCTCCTGTTCAGAGCCACAGAAGAGAACCGTCTCCCCCTCCTCCGAACTCTACGTGCAGTTCGTCCGCCACCCCCAGACTCCTGTCCAAACCCAGCCTCCTCAGCCTGTCGGGCTTCGCTGCGCTGCAGCAGGCGGGTCTCATCGGAGTCCACGCGCTGTATCCTCTGGGGCCCCCCGCCTTCCTGCCGTCTGCATGGGCGCAGCTGGCTCAGCAGCATCCAGGCCAGATGAAGGGGATCCCCGTATCCAAGATGTCCCACCTGGAGCCGTGGATCGGAGGGGGCACCGGAACAACCGGACTTGGGGAGTATGGAGGTATGAAGGCCTCTTAGAACCACACCAATTTGATGTTTTAATATAATGTATTTGTTTGTGTAGCAATAAAACAATTATATTCATAAAAAATAAAATAAATTTAACCCTTGCGCTATCTTGTGGGGTCCAGATGACCCCACACTCAACCTTAACGTGCCTTGGTTGAGAGTGGGTCATCTGGACCCCACTAGACAGTGCTCTGAACCTTTTTTCTTCAATGATTTGTGATCCTCACTGGTGTCCATGGATGATATGAAATCCTCTCCACCTTTATCCATGTTTATCATGGTAGGGATGACATGTCAAAGTAAGGGTGGGGTCAACTGGACCCCACACGATAGCATAAGGGTTAAACAGCAATGGAATAATAGAAGTTACTTCATTACATTTGTTAATATTTTTTAGCTTGGAAACAGTACAAATGAATGTGTTTGTTAGTATTTTTGACCCAAATAGAAAAGGGGTATTTTTCGCTGTTTTATCTTGCTTCATGTTTGAATTAGTTACAATTTTTAAAGCAGCAACAACATAAACAACAACAATAATAATAGTCTAGAAATTAGCTAAAATGTCATCATCAGGCAAAGGTATCGGTTGGATAACTCAGATTGCTGTAAGATGAAAAGGACAGAGGCACTAATGAGGTCTGAAAATGTCACAAATAGCCTATATATGCCATAGCTGATAACAAAATGTGTGCTGGATTAATCAAAATCCCAATTAATTTAATATAAAAACATATAATTAGTGAACCATTTAGTTATTTTAGATAAACCTGAAAAGATCAGAGGCAAACATTGTGGCTTATTTGCTGGTTTTCTCAGCAAAAGGCTCATCTCAATAAACTCCAAACAGTTATACATACTACATGTTACATGTTACATGTTACATGTTAACGTGAAGACGCAGTTTATGCTCCACCCTTTAAACCTGCCTCAACGTGGTGGAAAACAAGCATTGCATCACACCTGGAAGATGTTCAGGTTAATGCACAATTGAATCTCCCTACAAGGTTCTTTGCATTCAGACAGTCATCCGCAGACAATGACCAGGATGTTTTTTTTTTTCCGGTGCATTCAGTTCATGTTTTTGTTATGTGTTGTCCCGCCTCAGCCCCCAGTCAGGCAGCTCTTCTGGGGAAGTGTCGGAGGCCGAGGACTGCTTTCACCAGTCAGCAGCTGCTGGAGCTGGAGAACCAGTTCAAGGTCAACAAGTACCTGTCCAGACCCAAACGCTTCGAGGTGGCCACGTCGCTCATGCTGACAGAGACACAGGTCAGGAAGAAGCAGCAGAGGCGCTGAGATGACGATGAATAACTGATGCTTAATCTAAGCTATTGTTATAGTTTATGACCTCCTCTGTGAGTGAACAAGTTCAAAAACAGTTTTATAGCACACTAATTCTCTGCTGTAAATGAAAACGACGAGTCACAGTAAAACTGGCGATGCAATTAGATATTTCTATGAGCGGTCAAGAATGTCTGTGACAGGAAGGGAGGCCATCTTTACCTTTTTTTTTCCTGAATTCCTTCATTTTTAGGTTAAGATCTGGTTCCAGAACAGACGCATGAAGTGGAAAAGAAGCCGTAAATCCAAGGAACACCTCGCTTCAACCCACCCTGACACAGGAAGAACCAACGCAGAAAACCACAGGCTCAAACCGGATCTCGACTCTCTTTGCTCGAGTCCGGGAGAGGAAGAGGAGATGGGAGCAGACGATGAAGATTACACAGAGGAGACAGAGTTGCTGAGGAAAGACTCTTTGAGTATCACAGCTTTCACAAGAGGAGGAATGGAGGACTACGTGAACTGTCACCCGAAGGACGCAGCCCTGGGAAAAACCAATCCAGTCTTTGTATAGTTGTAACCGTTAGCATCTGCTTGCAGTACACAAAGTATCATTAGGCGCTCCATGAGGTGACATGAAGAGGAAATTAATCTTCAGGTAGAGCAGGAAGTGTTGACATCTGCACAGGGTGATGGTGCTGTTTGCCTGGATATTTAATGGTTCTATAATAATCCATTCAGGCCTTATAACTAGAAAATCAAACTCAGCCACTTTAGTGGGCACAGCTGTACAATCTAATAAAAGACAGTTCAGGAGTTTTTTAGGATAATAAAACATCATATTAGGTTTATTTTTGAATTATAAAGGTTGCATTTGTATTGCAAACATAGTGTCAATCTTATTTATTGTTTAGATTTAAGTATCCCTCGTATAAAAGCAAATGCTGATTTGTCATGTTGTTTTAATTAAATGTGTTTTACCTGCAGAAAAACATTTAGATCTGCAATTGTCTCAGGTGTAAGATCTTCTCTTGCAACCACACAACAAAATTATAAATAAAGATGTCAATTGAAGGGGGATTTTAAAAATGGACGTTTTCTAGTCTTCTATAAGCATGTTTCAAAATGTATATAATGATAAATGAGTATTGGTTCATTTAAAACTACTAAAGTAAAAAATAAATATTTAAAAACAATTTCTATATTTTTTTTTGTATTGCACTTTTTATTAAAATGTTACAGGTAATATAGTAAAATGGACAGAAACAGTTGAATGATTAAATTTGTGGTAAAAAGAACAACATATGTCAGGGTAAAAATACGTTTGTTTAACTAAACATATAAAAACCAAAAGGTTTTAACAAACCAGGTAAGTTCCCCTTTGAGGGGGCAATAAAGTTTTTTCTATTGTGTTCTAAACTAGAAACAAACTACCATTATCTATTCATTTCTTATTTATCATATTTTGCTTTAACTATTCATTTGTTGTTGCTCAAATGTTTCTGTTGTAATAAAAAAACAAACTCCTACAATAATTTGTATTATATCTCTCTTAATGTGAAACTTTTTTTTATGTTTTGAGTTGAAAAGAGTGATGTTTTGTCACCAGTGTCAAAATATATTGTTTTGTAAAAAATAGTTTTACTAGTTAAAAAAATGCATTAATTTGCATTTCAAATGTATGGTTAGAAAATGATTAAAGTGACTTTAAAACGTATTTATGCTTCCGCTGCTTCAATTTTGAAAGGTCCTTCATCGTCTTCCGTAGTTGCCCAGATGACCACTGCGTTTATTTGTTGTCATAGCAACGTAAGAACTCGAAAACGCTTCTACTGTCGGAAGGGGGAGTTTCTTTATTCCAGCGTACACAGAGGTGAGTTTAGAAACGCGGTCTTAACTTTTTAGCGGTTTTTTTTCACGACCTTCACGCAAAACCTGTTAACGACAAAAACGTTCATTCCCATGTCAGTTTTGTCCTGTTTTTACAGGGATGTCTGCTGAAGCACGAGAGCACGAGGCTCTTCCGGCGAAGCCCCCCCGCGCTGGGAAAGATGTCAAAGTAAAAGCCGAGTAAAGATGAGAATAAAGGCTAAAAAGTGCACTGAAACTGGTTTTAAAAGTACTTTATTTAAAATAAACAAATAAATAAATAAACAAATAAATCAAAAGTGTAACCCGGGAGAACCCATGCGGTCAAATTTGGTGCTTTAAAAATACCAAAACATTTCTTTCTTTTTTCATTCTTGAACATGTTTAAAGCCCAGAAGAAAATAGTTACTAGGTTCTCCAGAGTTTGTACATAAATCAAAGTTAACAAACCTTATTTAAGACATGGTTGACATTTTATTTGGCAAAAAAAGTTCAGCTTTTATGCAAAAACTGAAGAAAACAAACAACAAGAGAATAACAATAATTCCAAAGAGAGAAAACGTATTTTAAAAAATTTTTTTTTTAAATGAGTTATTGAAAGGAAAAACTAAAAAAACAACCACATTTTACATCATGGACCATACCAAACCAAGTGGTGGGGGTTTCATGATACGGGTTTGTTTTGCAGCCATCCCCTAAATCTTCTGCTTGCCAAAATTTAAAGATGAGATCACCTGACAGTTATTGGGTGAAGATGAGTCGCTCAACAGGACAATGATTCATGAGCAAAAAGGAACTACTGTTTTAATAGAAACAATATTGTAAAAAGATGTACAATTATTTGTAAAAAGCTTCACTAATCTAATAAAAAAAGTTGATTGTTTTTTTAATACCAGCTTTTGCACCTGACAGTTTTATGTTGCATATTTGTGGAAGCCTGTGAGTAATCATGAAAAAAAACCTTCTGCAGTGCCTCATGTCACAGGATTCAGACTTTCATCACAGACGAAAAGATGTCAGGAAACTCAGACGTGCGTTTGGCCAAAGAAGGTGCTTCCTGGGTTTGGAAACTAGGACCGAGTTGGTGTGGGAGGATTGGGAGCCAGGCGGAGAGTTCACAAAGTCACTGGTGTTGAGGAATGTTTGCAACAAGCTGCACAAACTAAACATAAGGTCTTGTAAAAAAATCTCAATCAAAGTGTCACTCTGATCCACAACAACGTCCTGACATGAACGCTCTGTTCTCCTTACAGACCTCCAGAAACCGGGTTTTTCCAAAGCTTTGTTCCTCACACGGTTCTTCTAAGTCCTGGGATTTCTTACTCCATTCCGGTCACCTTTAAACCTCTTCAGAGAGTAAGAAGTTTAAACTTAATAGTCACATTTTAAGAGAGGAAATTGTCCATCTAATGCCGCTGTGTCTGATTGGATGTGGCAGTGCGAGTACGAGGACAGCATTGAGTTTCAAAGCACAGAGGGGAAATTTCCAGTGAACCTGCGGGCCATCACCCCCTCTCACTCCTTGAAGGCACCTGAGTCGGTGCTGCTGCCCCTCTGTGCCGTCCAGCACTCGTCACAAGCTCAGTTTCTCCTGAAAAACCTCAGGTATCTTGAATGTGGAGGATGCTGTATTTCAGCTGATATGTTTACCCCCCTACCACATATACTTGTTATGTTTTCCAACACAGTAAACTGCAGACGTCCTTCCTGTGGGATTGTGCGGCACCGTTCCGCATCAGTCCGGCGCGAGGCCTCCTGAAACCGGAGCAGGCGTGCAGCATCACAGTGGTGTTTGAGCCCCAGGAGGCGCTGGTGTTCCAGCAGCAGGCCCACTGCAAGTTTGGAGAAGAGGAGGCCTGGACCGACAGCTGCTCCGTGCTTCTGCAAGGAGGAGGTATGAATGAGAAGGGGCAAACCAGCTTTAAATCCTTCTAAAGCCATCGTTTTAGAAGGATTTCCTACTGTCTTCTGAGGAATAAAACTCTGATCAGCATTGAATTTCCTTGCAAATTTTTTATGGGTATATTTCATCCAAAAAGTGTTATATTAAAGCATTTTCTGTTTCACTGTCTGACCTTTCCAGCTAAATTTCCACATCTTCAGCTCAAAAGTCCTACAAGCACAGAGGAAACAGACCACAGAGGTGCAGTGCTGCAGTTTGGGCCGGTGGCGGTTGGTCACAGTTTGTGTAAATCTCTTGAGATCTTTAACCCGTCTCTTGTGAGTGTACACACACACACACACACACACAAATCTCTTTAATGACACAGTTCACATCACTGGATGGCCCCGCCCTCTCAGGTACAGGTGTCCTTTTCTCTGTCGCGACTGCCCGGCGTGGCGCCTGTGTTGGGGTCAGAGTTCAGCTGTGACGTCACTGAAGGGGTGCTGGCGCCCGGAGCCTCTCTGCAGGCTTCAGTCACATATTCTCCAGCAGAGGTGGACGCCGTCTCTGTGGAGTACCTGTCTCTGACGTACAGAGGAGCACTCAGCAATGCTCAGATTAAACTCACTGGGAGGTGCACAGGTGGGAGCTGTTCCACCTGTTAAGCTGTTATTAATATTGCATGTGTTTGTTAAACGGATGCCCTCTTTTAGGACCTGACGTGTCCCTGTCCTCCTCTGTGGTGGACTTCGGGAGTGTTGGGGAGCAGCAGAGTGCAGCTCAGACTCTGCAGCTGCTTAACTCCTCTTCTGTTGCGGCTGTCTACCAATGGGAACTAAACAATGCGAACAGTGTGTTCAGCATTCATCCAGCAGGGGGCACTGTTCCCCCTCAGAGCCGCATCAAAGTCACAGCAGTTTATAGACCTAGGAGTGTTTTGGCGCACTGCAGGAGAGTGGTGTGCCTCATACTGCACAGGGTGGGGGACTCAGAGGATCCACACAAATCCACGTGAGCAGAACTCCTTTCACTAACTTCATCATCCTTTTAGGAGCCCCTGTTTCTGGACTTGGTCGGAAGCTGCCATTCGGAGCTCCAGAAACCTGCCACACTGGAACCCGGATATCTGAAGCTGCTCCACGGGGGCCATCCAGGAGACACTCAGCCTCATCCTAGCGCAAAGGTGGAGCAGCTTGAGGGACACGCCCCCATGTTGGAGGCAAGTGATGGCCCCACACGTTCAGTGGGGAGGTGCCCACACTCATTTTATATTAGCTTTGGACTTGCAAAGGTGACGCCAGTCATGATTTTGTGTTACTTTTTCCAACTGACAGACCTCTGAGCTGTTTTTGAGGCTGGCATAGTATCCTGTCCAATCAGAAGAATTCAGGGGCTTTATCCCAAACACACAGAGATTTCTCCAGATTCCATTCTATTCTATACATATTACGAGGCATTCAAAATAGCACATTAATTCTAAAACAGTTTATTGGCTTTCACTTTTTTTTCTTTAGATAATTCAACATTTACCAATCTTTCTGCCACATACTAAAAATGTACCTAAAAAACTTAAAAACCATCACAGAAGGAGAAATGGGGCCAAAATGTCCTATGGGGACCAAAAAAAAGAGAAAAGATTTTAAAATCCACTAAAGAAGTCAAAATGCACATGTCAAGGATATCCCACAAAAGTTTTGAAACTAGGATGTGACGACCACAGGACCCACCGCTTGGAGACTATCCCGGATGAGTGGAAGAAGATGGATGGACAGTTCCAGCTGTAAATTTAAACTCCTTCTAAAGATTTCAATCTATCCCCCCCTAACTCCTTGAGTATCATTGGGAAGCTACTTAGGAAAACATGTAGCGGCTAATGCCAGCGAGCCATAAAACCCAACGAGCGTCTTACAGATTATTCTTTTTTGTTCTAAGATGTCATTCTAGATGTCTCTCTTCAGTATTGTTCACTTTTGCTGCCTTTTTTTGCTCCTTTCCTTTTTTGTTTTAACCAAAATGAATCCTGGTTTTTATAACAGGATCACAGTTTTAGCCTTAACTGTTTTTTTGATTCTCTGCCATTTTCCAGGAGCCAAATAAAACAGCAAACGCTGCTGTTGTCAGACCAACCCCACCAATGGAGGAGCTTTTCCGAGTTTACACGGGAAGCAGTGAGCTTTTCTCTGCAACGTCTCCTCCACATGTGTCTGTGACGCCGCTCGAGCTCCTGTTTCATCACAGATTAGCTTCATCGTTTTCCACCGATGACTCCTCCTCTCAGTACGTTTCCATCAAAAACCACAGCAGCTGCAAACTCAGGTATCTCCCCATAAAGATCTGTGATCTCCACGGTGATGGTGAACCTTCTGTGGTCATTTGCTCTGATGGTCTGTGTGATGCTGGGGTTTGCGTTCCAGCCTGGTTTGGACTCTTGTCAAAGATTCTCCGTTTACGCTCTCACCCTCATCATGTGACCTGGCTCCATTAAAGTCCACTTCATTCCTGGTGACCTACGCCCCCAAACAGCTCAACACTCTGCATGGAGGGCAGCTTGAGTGCTTTGCATTCAGGAAGGTGTTGTAACTTCACCAACAAAAGCACATAGAGCTGATGTTCCAAAGCTTAAGCTTTTTATTTGTTTTGGTTCTTTTAAGAACAGAGCAGTTTGAAGGGTTTGTGTCTATGGATGCTGCAGGTCAGTCCCGGTGTGGGACCGCCGGGACCACCGTGGTGCGGGACCGTCCGGGTCATCGGCCACTCCTTCCAGCCGGGCAAAGAACACTTCCAACCAAACTGCTCTGTGACGCCCACTAATGTGGTGAGACGCAAGTTCAGCAAGAGCACAGCTTGTCCCTGCAATCGTTTGACCCGACTCTGGAAAAAGAAATACAGGAAAACAGTGTCATGAGGAAAGTCTGTAAATGTTGACAAATATTTGACAGGAAGTGAGTTATGTTACCCAACTGTGGTATAAAGATCATGGGGTTGCTGGAGCCTATCCCAGCTATGGGTGAAGGTGATGTACGCCCTGAACAGGTCACCAGTCTATTGCAGGACCACACACGCACACCTAGGACAATTTTAAAGATCCCAATTAAACTATGATGCATGTTTTTATGACTGTGGGAAGAAACCGGAGTCTCCAGAGAAAATCTACACATGCATGAGGAGAACATGCAAACTCCAAACAGAAAGGTCCTAGCTGGGATTTGAACCTTTGTGGCGAGAGCACTAACCACTCCACCACCATGCAGCCCTGAACTCAAACATTTCTGCTCTTAAAACTGAGCAGAAAATCAGTAAAATGCAAAGAAAACTCCAAACCCAGTTTTTGCAAAAACCTTTAGAGTTTGGTAAAAACCTAAAATATGTTTTAAGAAAAGAGTACAACTACAAAAATGTGTTCTCTATTCAGTATTTTTTTCTTTTTTACAAACATTTCATGATCTTTTTTAGCATCAGAAACATTACGTTTTACTTAATCTGGTAATGTAAATCTGTAAAGTGTTTTGTAAAAGTTTAACTATAAAAAAAACACAAATTTAAAAACATTTATCAAATATACCTGGAAGAATATTATTTAAATTGCTGCATTTTCTACTTTTTAGTGTTTTATTTTGCAAAAATTTCTCTTACAACAGTTGTTGAGTGTTTTTCCACGCAAAAAAAACCTGTGAAAAAATGTCAGCGTTCCTCATGTCTGTGGAGAAACATGGCTCCACTACTTTCCTGAACTGTGTGAATTTAGGAAAATTAAAGTTTTCCAGAATAAAAGTCTGCTGAAGATCAGAAACATCTTTCACAATCACCAAAGTTTCTTTTAAATGTATTCCAAGACTAGCTGTGAGATTATTATTGGTTGAATGCTGTAAAGCATTCAACCCTTTGTTTTCCTGTTTCTCTTTATTTATTATTATTTTTTTTATTCTTTACACCTATCTTCCGCCGTTTTTCGCCGCTTAACTCCTTCTACAATTTTTAACCGATTGTAACCATTCAACTTTTAAAATGTTCAGCTCTTTCAGCTTATTATTGCTATGACTCTTGGTACTTCTAATCCTTGTACTTTTTAAGATATTCCAGTTTTTCCGGGAATTTTTGCCCTATTAAAATGCATTGGAAAGTTATGGTGCAAGAGGTTCCCGGATCGACACCCGGTTCGGACACTTGAAATTTTTCTACCATTCACCTTTTTAAATGTTCAACTCTTTCAACTTATTACAGATATTACTTTTGGTCATTCAAATCATTAAAATTTTTAAGATATTCCAAGATTTTGCAGGATTTTTGCTCCTTTAAATACATAGGGAATTCTTGTGCTTAACCTTTTTTACAGGTTTTCACCTTTTTTAACCATTTTACTTTTAAAATGTTGAGCTCTTTCAGCTCAGTTCAGCCATTTGTTTTACAAATTAAGCTTTCTTTCAGCAATACAGCATTCAACCCTGCATTTTCTTCTGGAAATGCAGCTCCTTCTAGTTATTATTGGTTGAATGCTGTAAAGCATTCAACCCTTTGTTTTCCTGTTTCTCTTTATTTCTTTATTATTATTTATACTATCTTCCGCCGTTTTTTGACACTTAACTACTTCTACAATTTTTAACCTATTTTAACCATTCAACTTTTAAACTCTTCAGCTCCTTTAACTTATTCCAGCTATGACTTTTGGTTTTTCTAATCCTTGTACTTTTTAAGATATTCCAGTTTTTCCGGGAATTTTTGCCCTATTAAAATGCATTGGGAAGTTATGGTACATGAGGTTCTGGGTTCGACACCCGGTTCGGACCCTTAAATTTTTTTTTACCATTTTACTTTTAAAATGTTGAGCTCTTTCAACTTATTACAGTTATTACTTTTGGTCTTTCAAATCTTTGAACTTTTCAAGATATTCCAGGATTTTCCAGGATTTTTGCTCTATTAAATTACATAGGGAATTCTTGTGCTTAACCTCTTTTACAGGTTTTCACCTATTTTAACCATTTTACTTTTAAAATGTTAAGCTCTTTCAGCTCAGTTCAGCCATTCCTTTTACAAATTAAGCTTTCTTTCAGCAATACAGCATTCAACCCTGCATTTTCTTCTGGAAATGCAGCTCCTTCTAGTTATTATTTATACTATCTTCCGCCGTTTTTTGACACTTAACTACTTCTACAATTTTTAACCTATTTTTACCATTCAACTTTTAAAATGTTCAGCTCTTTCAGCTTATTATTGCTATGACTTTTGGTACTTCTACTCCTTGTACTTTTTAAGATATTCCAGTTTTTCCGGGAATTTTTGCCCTATTAAAATGCATTGGAAAGTTATGGTGCAAGAGGTTCCCGGATCGACACCAGGTTCGGACACTTGAAATTTTTCTACCATTCACCTTTTTAAATGTTCAACTCTTTCAACTTATTACAGATATTACTTTTGGTCATTCAAATCATTAAAATTTTTAAGACATTCCAAGATTTTGCAGGATTTTTGCTCCTTTAAATACATAGGGAATTCTTGTGCTTAACCTTTTTTACAGGTTTTCACCTTTTTTAACCATTTTACTTTTAAAATGTTGAGCTCTTTCAGCTCAGTTCAGCCATTTCTTTTACAAATTAAGCTTTCTTTCAGCAATACAGCATTCAACCCTGCATTTTCTTCTGGAAATGCAGCTCCTTCTAGTTTATGATGGTTTTCCTTTTGTTTTTAATGGAAACACTTTCTTTCCCTCAGAGGTTTCCAGCACTCGCTGTTGTTTCCTATCGAACCGTGCTGCTGCAGAACAATGGAGGCCAGCCGCTCACATTTTGCCTGGACCGCAGACCAGACTCCCCCTTTGCGGAGTCCGTGCACGTTCTGCCGAGCTGTGGTCTGATCCAGCCAGGGCATCATCAGATCCTCACCCTCAGAGCGGTTCCCACTGAGGACAGTCCCAAACAGGGGTTCACCGTGTCACTGCGACTCAATGCAGCTGACTTCACACAGGTACTACACACAATACGAGCACACAACTCACCAAGAAGAAGAAGAAGAAGCCAGGAGTCCCTAAGCAGCCCCAGACCAAACACCACAAATGAGATCAGCCTTTAAAGAAAGTCTCTGAAAAGCTTATAAGCTTCAAGAAGATTCTC